>NC_092044.1:6587422-6890751 GCF_003086295.3 Arachis hypogaea | reverse complement strand
CATTTATTTATAATCGGATAATGTGAAAACTAATTTCCTTTAGATAATTTAATTAAAAAGAAGAGAAATATAGAGTGAAGGTTGTGATAGTTATCTCCATGTGATTTCAAGGATTCAAGGTTATAGGTTCAGATATGAAAGTAGCCACTAATATTTTTATTAGATTAGTGCTGTGTTACATGATAGCTTGTGATGCAAGTCAAGTCAGAACTAGAAGTTAGTTAGGATGTTTGATTATTTGTTGAGCCCACGTGACTTCTAGTTATAGTTAGTTATCAAGTGGTTGATTCTGTTACTTAATTGTGTTGCTCAGAATTGTTATGGAGGTTGAATATAAATAACTGAGGTGAACATTTCTGTTAAGCAGTACATTTCATCAGCATAATGAATGACAGAAAGGGATTGCTTAAAGGGAACTCACCGCCGTGCGAAGCTATACTGGAATTAATGGGTTGAGCATGATCAATCATTTCTTCTTTGTGTAGTTCTTGCAGTTTCTTAGCATCTATGTTTTGTTGTCCAAGATTTTTCGTTTGTTCTGCATTTGGTTCCTTTTGCTTTTCTTTGTATGGTTCATCAGCAGTCATATCACGCATGTTATGATGAACTTCTTGTAGTTTTTCTTTCAAATCTTTGACCTCTTCCATACCATTTGGCTGATCATAATAATTTTCAATTGAAATGTCCTTGGACACATTTTTATTGACTGAATCAATAGATAGAGGGGGTCCAGCTTCAGATTCAGTTGGTGATTCTACATTTCCTTTGCCTTTGACCTGCACAATGTAATTGCAAAATAGGTATAAAATGATTCTACCTGTTTTTGTAATTATGGCATGTTTTGAGTAACAGGAATGAAGTCAACAAAGCTTTTTCAATACTTTTCTAAGAACTCAAGATCATAAAAGTTTCTACCAATAATGTTATGAAACGGTAAAGAATTATGGCAGAGTGAAATACAATTATTTTTCTAACTTTATTGACTGATATAACTATTTTATAATGTCAGAGTGTCGGTATATAAAAATTAATGTCTCACATAAAATAAAAGAAATTCTTTTGACTTACTATGTTGTTCTCCTCATGGCTTTCTCCACCACTAGTCTTGTTTTCATTGGGAGCAAATTTCATCTTCTCTTCTGCATGAAAATTATCTGAACTCTTAGTATTTGTACTGAATGGTTATTGAAGATGTATAATAAATTTTTTTATTAAGTACATATCGAAAAACATATTCAATGTGTACCTGCACCCAGTACATTGCTCTGCTTCTCATCAAGTCTTTCTTTCTTCAAGTATTGAGGTGGAGTCTGGACATGGCTGTCACTGTGATTTTGATATCCATGTGGTGCATGTAACTGCTGCTTTGATGATTCCTCCTCCAAGTCCTTTTTCTTCTTATCTAATTCCAGTAAAAATCTTTGCAATTCAGATTCATTTATGATTTGAACACCACATTCTTTAATAGTGATGGAGTCATCAGCTTCCCTGGTGTCCGTTGCAACACTGAACTCAAGATGAAAACTTGTCCCATATTGTCCAAGAATTTTGTCAGTGAGGAATGGATCATACCATATATATACAATATCCGAGTTCAATTCACTTATGGTTATGTCCTCCCACGAAGAATTCTTGCCTCCTGCAAAGTTGTATTCGCATCGGATTTTGGCACCGTGCATCTTCATTCCATGAGGCGGTGAAAGAACCACTGAATAGATAAAGCCAAGAAAGTTGGAAGGGGAGTCAGGGAGTTCAATTGTTATGGAGGAGGATTTCTCCGTCTTATATGCAAATTGCTCTGGGATTGTGTCTCCTGGCAAACAGACCTCCACACTATTGTAGTTGTAGCTATGGACTTCGGTTGCATAGCTTCTTACCGTGACATTGCTAGATACAGCACTCACCATTGTTGAATGGATGCTTTCCATGATCGAATGCAATGTGTGTCCGGCCGACAATTTCAAGCTATTATTGAAGGAGATGCGTTTCGTCTTTCCCACCATCTTTGTTGCCAGAGTGTTTAGAGCTGATACAGACTCCAATGAGATGCAGTTATCGGCTGAGAACTCCTTGACAGAGGATGGAAGCTCAGGCAGTGTCTCAAGAAACCTGCAATCCTTTAGGGACAAAATTTCCAACTCTTGAAGACGCTTGATGGTTGCAGGCAACCTGGTAACATTGCTTCCATCTAGCCTTAACTCGCGCAATTTCGATAAGGCATCAATGTTGTCGGGGAATTCAAGTAAGTGACTACAATCCTTCAAATGTAGTATTTGTAGAGATGATAAGCCGTTAAACAGTTCTTGCAGCTGATGCTTGTCAATTACTAGTTCACTGTATGAAAGCTTCAACTCCTTAAGCGATTTTAAGGTTGATAACTGCTTTGGAAGACGCTCGACTCTTGAACCTTCTAGATTGAGGCATTTGAGCTTCTGTAGCTGCCCAATTGATTCGTCCAGCTTTTCAACCTTTGTGTTACTCAAATCCAAGTTTTCAATTAAATCTGATGATACTGCAAATTCATTGAGATTTGAGCAGCCTTTGACACTTATGTGCTGCAGAGACTTCAGATGCCTTTTGGCCTTAACACACTGCAAATTTGTGCACCTATCCAGTATCAAAGAAACAAGTTCGTTGGAGGAAAATACAGATGAATTAAGAGTAGGCAAAGTCTCGCAGCCAGAGAGATTCACCCATTTGAGACTTATAGCCTCAGACAAATCTGGAAGCTCTTCTAACTCTCTGCATTCACTTAAGTCAATCCCTTTTAAATTATAGAGTTCCTGTTCCAATCACACAAGGAGCTGAGCCATCAGAATGGAAAATCTTCATATTTGAATTTAATAAAAAAAGAAAAAGTGATACTCATGAGTAGGTGTGTTTATATCTTTACCTGCTTCTCGTTCCAAAGTTTCTTGACACGGCTGTGCGGCATGTGAATCTCAACAAGTAACTCAGCACAAAAACTTGGTGGAAGAGTGTTGAAAGGGTACTGATGCCACTCAAAGTACCTTAATTTACCAGAAAACGGTTCAAGGTGTGCAGGAAGGATCATCTTACCAGAACTCTGACCTGAGGGGATATATAATTTTAGAAATCTCAACCTATTCATCCTTTTGAATGTGCCAGGACTCAAACGCAAGTCTTTAATTTTTGACAAATCTAATATTATGCCTTCAACTGCATCAAGACTCTCCTGAAAAACAATGTAACCAAAAAATGCAAAATAAGCTATGATATAATGATATAATATCCAAATAAAAAGGTCTGCAAAACAAGAAAGCATCTTCTTTACCTTGTTATCTTTGAGTACAACACGAATGTCTTCAGTATCCCTGAGTCGGCTACGTTTTCTAGGGTCTTTTTCTTCCTTGCGTACGATCTCGAAAGCCATTTTTCTTAGCAAGCCATGCATTTCGATTGTTTCTTTATACGGAATAGTAGTAATCAATGCTTTATCTTGAAGGACCTCTATTCCTCTTATCGGTGATAAATCACAGGCTTTTAATATGCTTGTGACAAGATCTTTCTTTTCTCCATGGAAAAAGAATGCAATGTCAAGAAATATCTCCTTATCTAGGTCTTCCAATTCATCATAAATCTTTCTAAAGGCAGTATGAATGCGCTGATCTGGATGCTTCTCGAGCTTTTCCAAAGTACTTTCCCAGAACTGAATGCTTTTAGATCGAAGATATGAACCCAAAAGGTTCAGAGCTAATGGAATTCCCCCGGCATACCTAACAACCTTATTTACCAGACTCTCGTAAGGTTTTGGAGGGATTTTTTCCTCAAATGCTTTCAGGCTAAGAAGCTCTCTAGATTTTGAATCGTTCCATTGTTGAACTTCAAATATCCAATCAACTCTGTTTTCAAGCAAATGCTTATGTGTTGTTGTTATAATAAGTTTACTTTCTCTACTATGGTTCTTGTACCCTTCACACACTGCTTCTAACAATGGTTGATCATAATCATTCACATTGTCGAGGATAATGAGAACTTTCTTGTTGCTAAGGCTGCTAATACTTCTCATGAATCCGCTTACATCAGTGGAAATTTCTTCCTTCAATAGCACTGAAAGAAGCCTTTGAGGTGTATATTCTTTCGCATTTTCCGCATAGCAAGCATGGTCATAATGAGGAAAGGATTTTGCAAATAACATTTTAGCAATGGTTGTCTTGCCTATTCCAACCATACCCCAAATTCCAATTACTCGGTGTTGCTTCATGTAGAATTTAACATTTTTACGGATTTCTTCAATTCCAACTAGGCCTGTTGGTACAATGGGGTGCTTTAGAATACGCATTTTCCGTACATCATCTACAACCTTTCTGATGAGCTCATGATCGTCCCTACAGTGAGTTGAGAAACATAGGATAAACATAATTATGAAAATTAAATAATCACAATATTTTAAAATAAAACACCAGAAATAGATTAATTGTCATCTCACGTAATTCTAGTGTTCTACTGTTATTAAAGTAGATTTTTTTTATTATTTTAATATATAAGATTTTCAGAATTAAAAAAAAAATGTTTCTCCTTAGCCGGTGTTTTATTGCTCTATAAGCACTTTTTAGTTAGCTAAAGTAACCAAACCAGTATGTGTTCTAATTTAATTATTTTGAAACTAAAACTTTATGTAACTTCACTTTTTTCATTAATTTACTAAACTGATCATATGAATAATACAAATTTATTAAAATACCTTTCTTCAAAAAATTGGTAAGACAATATAGGCAACATTAACCACAGATAAATAATAATAATAATAATAATAATAATAATAATAATAATAATAATAATAATAATAATAATAATAATAATAATAAACAAATTTTCCAAATTCATAAATCATGTGTGGTATCTCAAAACAAAATAAAAACGTCTAAGGAACTAATATTATTAATTAATTCTAAAAGTAGTCAATAATAAAAAAATAAAAAAGAAACATAAAAAACTAAAAACAATAAAATTATTTAAAATTCAAGTAAAATTAATATCTGAAAGTAAAATAAATTAAAAATAATATAGAGTTTCTCATATATATATATATATATATATATATATATATATATATATATACTTACGCATAGTTTCTGGAGTGCCATCCAGAAATATTAGCTGATTTCTTGAGAGCCTGTCTCCACTTGCTTATCTTGTCTCTGTTGGATTCACTCTCTGCAAGATCTCTTTCGTATTTTGCAAACGCCTTCTCAAAACTCCCACTTTGGTTTCGTATATCTGACGGATCTGTTCTATAGAACACTGGTATGACAACCTGACCGTGATCTTCCCTCCATTGAATAATCTTGACGAGCTCTTCCAAGCACCATTTTGAGGTTGCATAGTTTTCTGAGAAAACCACGATCGATATTAGCGAGCTCTCGATGGCTTTCTCGAGTGCCGGCCAGACTTCATCTCCTCTCTGGAGAAGACAATCCATGTATGCCCGGATTGTCTTGTCTTCCAAAGCGCTAAACAGATGGACAGTGAATGTTTCGCGGGTGTCCTCACCTCTGAAGCTGATGAATACATCGTATATTATTGTACAAGAAGACGACATATTTATCGTAATGCACCTCTAACTACTACTCAGATGATTGTAGACCTGCATCGCCTTTTAATTTAGATCTCTTTCTACTAAGACAAAATCTTTTGATGCCTGTCTTGTGGTCACGCGCGGCAGGTCAACCATTGCTAAGGTTATTATTAAAAATGAATATCAAATGTGTACACTAAACTTAATTATCAAATTCAGTCATTATATATTTTTATATAAATTAAAAATATATATTAAAATATAAATATACATTAAAAATAAATTAAATCACATATGTATTTATATATAAATATATTGATAATTAATTTTAATATACGAATAATATTTTTATATTAAAAAATTTAAAATTTTAAAAAATACTATTTACACATTAAAATCAGTTATTATATATTTTTATATAAATATATGTGTAGTTTAACTAATATTTAATATATATTTTATATTTTTATGTATATTTTATTTTAGTCACTGATTTTAGTAGTTAATTTTGATGTAAATCTAATTTTAATTATAAATTTTTGTATTTAAAAGTTATATGCACCATTTTTCCTGCATTATCTTTTGTATATTTTTTGTTTTGATATTAAAAACAATTAATAAAAAATTCATTTTTACATAAAAATATAAAAAATATATATACAAAAAATATGTAAATTAAGTCCATTCCTCATCTATTATTGCTTGCAATTTTCAAGTCATCATCTAGTGACACTAGAAGAAGGAAACAAGACAATTACCCACAACCAAGACTGAAAATTAAATAAATAAGACTAAGGTTTAGTTTGGATTAAACAATTTAATTAAATTTTTTTTGAAAAAATAGTTTAAATAATAAATAATTATATTAAAAATAATTTATAAATAAGTTATTTTGTGTTTAGATTTTTAGTTCTAAAAATGCTTATTTTATAAAAATGTAGTAAAAAGTAATAATATTATGAGAGAAGTAAAACCGCAATTTAATTTTAAAAATTCTATTAGATATTTATATTACTATTTTTTATAAGTTAAAAACTCAAAAAAATTACTTTTAAAATTTTTTAAATGAGTCCTGCGTACACTTTTAAACTTTGGGAATATAATGGCCGGCTAACAATTAATTAAAAAATAAAAAAATGTAATAAAAAATATAAAAAAAATGAATGCAATTGAATGAATTATGGAGCAAAGCACATGACATGTGCATAACAATGATGTTTATCCCTGGTCCAGTGTTGTAATACTTTGGTTTTCGATCTATATATTTATATTTATTTATATAATACCAAACATATAATAAAACGAATTCATGCCATATTACTTTTTACATTTGTATCACATTAGCAATTTTGCATAGATAGTAATTTTATAATATAAAAAATTATATTTTTTATAGTATTAATATGTTATTTATCATCAATCATTATAAAAATTGAATCAATTTTAATATGCTACTAAACAAAATTTAAAAGTTCTTAATTCATTAAATTTAATACATACCATCCATTATTAAAGTAATATATTTTTTTGTATTTTTTATTAAATAATTATATTAAATCATATACAAATGGCTAAATAAATATTTTGTATATTTTTTTATAAATTAGTCTTTAAATTTAATATTAATTTATATATAAATCATCCGTAAATAATATAAAAATTTAAATTTATACTATATTAGTATAGCTCAGGCAGCGACTCACGGGAGAAGAGACACGGAAACATCTTGTTATTTTTCTCTCTTAGCAACTCGACTCACAAAAGGTTTACGTGGGAATAGCATTCCAAAAACATGATTCCCTTGAAAAAGACATTTTCATTAAGGACATCCAGCAACCATACATAAACTAGAGTGAGACCCGCATACATAAATTAAAGTAAGGCCCGTGCGAATAAGTAGATTATTTATACTATATAGTATATTTTAATAAATATTATATTAAAAATATTTTAGAAAATATATTTTAAATAAATTTTGAATTTATTTATTTTTAAAAAAGACATAAATTATTTATATTAGAGTTATATAAAACTGTATTAATGGTTACACTTTATCTTACGATTTTTTTGTTTGTAAATAATTAAAAAAAATAAATGAATGAGAATGAAAAACATATAAAAATATTATAATAAATTAAAAAAATTTTGACAATTAATACGAGAGATTAAAAAATGAAGAGTAGTATGAGTTTTAATATGTATAAGTTGTAGAAATTGAATATTTGTAATTAAAATTTTTTATAATTATTATTATTATGATACTTTTAATGTATGTTTATTGCATTTAATTAGTACTTGATGTTTCAATTAAATAATAATAGATAAGAGTTTTTTGTTTTAATTTTTTTAAAATATTTTACTAAATAGTGATTGGTTGATTTTTATCTTTTACCAAGTCATTAAAATTGCTGATGTGGCATCGTTAACAAAAAAAAGACTTAAACTCAGAATTAATATAAACTTTTATATATTATAAATAGATAAATAGATAAACGTAACTAAATAACAAAGGAAAGATAGTCACCAAAAAAAAGGAAGTCACCCATAAAAAATAACAAAGGAAAGACTAGTATTATGAATAGCACTGCCAAGAAGATGAGACTCTGCCACTGTTTATTACTTGAATCTTCTAAATTTTAAATTTTTATTTTAAAAAATAAAATATAATTTTTTATTTTTAAATATTTTTTATATTTTTTTATATTACTTACAAAATAAATATTAAAAGATTATACTTTATTCTCTAAAATAAAATACAAAATTAAAAAAATCCAAATCTATTAGCATTAAATTAAGAAAAAAAATAGAAGATCAAACATATATATGTCACCTATTCAATCCATACTGTTTTTACTACATTTTTTAATCTCTTATGCCAATTATAAAAAAAATTTATAAATTTAAATTTGACACATCTTTTCACTAAATTATCATGATTATAAAATTATTTTATAATTTTTTATTACATATTTAGTATTTTCATTCTCATTTATGTTTTTTCTAACTTTTTCTTTAATTTTTTGCAAACTAAACATCACATAAAAGACAAAGTATAACAATTAAAGTAGATATAGAAATAGAAACAACAAACAAAGATATAACTTTGTATAATTTTAATATAACAAAATTTTATGTCTTTTTTAAAAATAAATCAATTCAAATTCCTAAAACAATAAACTATATTCAAATTTGTATCACAATTTAGTTGAATAATTATATAGAATTATACAACAAAATATTTTTAATATATAACACTTCAAATTTAATATTAATTTACATATCATCTAATCAATTTATTTTTTTAAGTGACCGAAAAAATTTTATTTTTACAGACAAACTCTAAAAAAATAACTACAAAGACGCAGGTTAAGACAAGAATAAATTATGTAGTATAATTAATTTATCTCTTGCATAATGCACATGTCTCACTTTAGTTTAAATTTAACTTTGATGCATTAAGCATTTTTAATTTATATATTTATTGTATTTAATTAGTACTTTATGTTTTAATTGAATAATAATAACCATGACATATTTAATTACTATTTTATGTTTCAATTGCATTTAATTTATCTTTTAAAGAAAATGTCAAATACTCAAAATTTATTTGTTTTTGTAACTTTTAATTTAAATGTTGACTTTTTAGGTTTTTTTTTTTCCTTACAAATTAGACACCAAAGTTTAGGGGACCAAAAAGAGTAAACTAGTAAAATAGTATTAAAAAATTCACATTGCTAATAAAATTAATTTCAAAAAATACTAATAACAAATAAGTCCGAAAAAATTTAAAAGCACAACAAAAAAATTAGATATTAAATATATATTATAAAAAAAGACTTTAATGATCATATTTTGATGTGATTTTTTGTCAGTATTAATAGAAAATAAGATCTTTTTATCTTTAAAATTTAGTAATTTTATATCAAGTGAATTTTTATAAAAATATTTTTTATTGTGAATGACCACATATTTTTGAAAAATAAAAAGAAAAAGTCGAAAGATTAAATTTTATTTCGAATATTTTTTTTCATCTAAATATTTATTTAAATATTGTCATAAAAATTCAGATTAAATGAATAAATTATTTATTAAATATAAATTTTGTTTAATTATTTATAAAAAAAATTTACATTTTTAAGTTATTTAAAAACGATTTGTCGATAATATCTTTCCAAATTTTTTTTGTCAGCATCCGAATATCTCATAACTCCACAGAAAAGTAAACACCTCAAATAAATTCGGTTGAGCCCCTACTCTAAAAAGTCTTTGTATTAAAGCGCAATGGACCCGTTTTGAATGGTGGACTTAGTCATATTGATCGCACTCTTTCAAGTCAAAGGATGCAGGTGAATAATAAAGGAAAAAAGATTATCAAGTTCATATTAGGTGCTTTATATATATAATTCAATCTAAGCCAAGTGATTAGGTTGGCCATGAACACACACATACTCTGCACTTGTTCTAATTATCTTCTGCACTAAACTTTCTTAACCAATTCGGATATGTCTTGCTCAACCAAGAAATATGATGTTTTTCTTAGCTTCAGAGGCGAGGACACACGCACAAACTTCACTAGCCATCTTTACACTGCTCTTGATCAAAAGTCAATCAGAACTTACATAGATTATCAACTCAACAGAGGAGAAGATGTTTGGCCACCACTCGCCAAAGCGATCGAGAACTCGCATGTATCGGTTGTGGTTTTCTCAGAGAACTATGCTTCTTCAAAATGGTGCTTGGAGGAACTTGTCAAGATTCTCCAATGCAGAAAGGATTTTGGCCAGGTTGTTATTCCAGTGTTCTATGAAACAGATCCATCTCATATAAGAAAGCAAAGTGGGAGTTATGGGAAGGCATTTGCAAAACATGAGCGTGATCTTTGTGCAGAGGGAAGATACAGTGATTCCAACAAACACAAAGTAGAGAATTGGAAAGCTGCTCTCACTGAAGCTGCCAATATTTCTGGGTGGGACTCTCGGAACCACAAGTAAGTTACATAAAATCGAGTAAACATCTAAAATGGTACCGGAAATATTTTGGCGTTGACAAAATATATCATATAAGAACTAAAGTCTCTATGGTCTTGAACATGTGTTTGACATTTAAGTTATGGTTGGACCATTTTATCAAATATCCATAATCTTTCAGAGAAGACAAATATCAAGTATCCATATCAATGAAGAAATCTTTCTCAGTACTGGCTTTTGTAGTTCTCTTTAAAAAGAACATTTTGCCATGATGTGAATGTTTCACTTTTACATAAGTACCAAACACTATCTGAAGTGTTAGAGGCTAAGAGCACACGCAACACTCACTTCATAACACAGTTATAATATATTAAGAGAAATGCTTTGAAATGATAGATTTCTATTGATTAATGTATATTTCAGTCATGCAAAATTTAAATGCATATAAACTTGGATAAAAGGTAAGAAAGAAATGGTAAATGAACTCTTATTTTCTTTGTTAATTATGAATGGTAAAAAAAGCCAAATAAATTCATAGTTTCTGTACTTAGTTTTCATATTTGTGATGAATTTATTTAGTTTATACTTCCTTACATCTCTTTTCCCCATCATTTTTGCAAGGGACGATTCTCAACTGATTGCAAACGTGGTTAATGATGTACTGCAAAAGCGTTACTTGAGGCACCCTATTGAACTAAAAGGCCTTGTTGGAACTGAAGAAATCTGCAGAAATGTCGAATTGTTAATGAAAAGAGTTCGAATAATTGGAATTTGGGGCATGGGTGGAATAGGTAAGACAACCATTGCCAAAGTGTTGTTTGCCAAACTGTTTCCTCAGTATGACAATGTGTGCTTTGTGGTGAAAGAAATCTCAGTTGATAGGCTTCTGTTCGAGCTGTTAAAGGAAGAAATTTCCACATCTAACTTGGTAGGACTCGCATTCGACATGAAGAGGCTTAATAACAAAAAGGTCCTCATTGTGCTAGATGATGTGGATAGTCTTGATCAATTGGAACATTTGTGTAGAGATTTTCGAGATCTAAGTGAAGATAGTCGACTCATCATAACTACAAGAAATAGGCAATTGCTTGCTGGAAGAGTTGATTGGATATATAAGGTTGAGAAATGGAAAGCATCTGAATCTCTACAGCTTTTTAGCCTGGAAGCCTTCAAGGAAACTCATCCTCAAAGGGGTTATGAAGATCTCGCCGCAATGGCAGTTAAGTATGCTGGAGGCATTCCCTTAGCTTTGAAAGTTTTGGGTTCGTATCTTCGTTCGAAAAGCATCAAATTTTGGGAAAGTACTTTGAGAAAACTCAACAAGTATCCCAATGAGACGATTGTAAATTTGTTGAAGGTAAGCTATGATGGATTGGATGATCTAGAGAAGAAGATATTCTTGGACATTGCATTTTTTTTCAATGGAGAAGAGAAAGATCATGTCATAAGCATACTAGATGCCTGTGGATTTGAAGCAAGTAGTGGAATAGATGTTCTTGAAGATAAAGCTTTGATAACCATTTCATATAACAACACAATAGAAATGCATGAACTGCTACAAAAAATGGGTTTTGACATAGTGCGTAGAGAATGTAGCGGAGACTTTGCAAGACGAAGTCGATTGAGGGATACTGAAGTTCGTGCTCTACTTAAAGATAATAAGGTAAGAAAATGTAGACAACTTCTTTTAGACATGCTTTCAGTTGGAAACTGTTGCTAATGTGATTCCATCACCTTTTTTTGCAGGGGACTGATGCAGTTGAAGGCATAACGTTAGATTTATCTCTAATCAAAGATATTCATTTGAGTGTTGACACATTCAACAAGATGAATAACATGAGATTTCTAAGATTCTATATCCCCTTGGGTCAGAGTCCTGGCCATGTGTACCTTCCAAGAGCTCTTAAGTCATTTTCCAATAAACTGAGGTACTTTGAGTGGAATGGATATCCTTTAGAGTCTCTTCCTTCAACTTTTCATGCTAAGTTGCTTGTTGAAATTCGCATGCCGCACAGTCGTGTCGAACAACTTTGGAGGGGAAAACAGGTAAGGATATATACATATACCTAAGCTCTTTTTTCTTATGTCTATTCAAATTTGAAGACTTACTTTCCACTATAATTTGTTGTAGGAACTTGATAATTTAGAGGGCATTGACCTAAGTGATTGCAAACATTTGATAATGCTTCCGGATTTGTCGAAGGCGTCAAGACTTAAATGGGTGAATCTATCAGGTTGTGAGAGTTTGTGTGCTCTTCATTCATCTATTTTGTCCTCTGATACACTTGCCACTTTGATATTAGATAGGTGTACAAATCTGGGGACTGTGAAAGGTGAAAAGCATTTAAAATCTCTGAAGAATATTAGTGTCAGTGGGTGCTCAAGTCTCAAGGAATTTGCAGTGTCATCTGATTTAATTGAGAACTTGGATTTAAGCAACACAGAAATTGAGACGCTAGACACATCAATTGGGAATCTACCTAATCTTATATGGCTCAATTTAGAAGGTTTGAAGCTTAAGCAACTTCAAAAGGAGTTATGTTTCTTGACATCACTCAAGGAGTTAAAGCTTTCTTACAGTGGACTAGTAATTGACAAGCAGCAACTGCATGTG
Source organism: Arachis hypogaea (assembly GCF_003086295.3). Classification (NCBI taxonomy): domain Eukaryota; kingdom Viridiplantae; phylum Streptophyta; class Magnoliopsida; order Fabales; family Fabaceae; genus Arachis; species Arachis hypogaea. The sequence goes on along the minus strand of NC_092044.1, from coordinate 6,877,631 downwards.
CTGTTTGATGGCTTGAGATCTCTACAGATACTTCATCTGAAGGATTGTGCTAATTTGTCTGAATTTCCCGACAACATTGGCGCTTTATCGAAACTACAAGAGTTAAGGCTAGATGGAAGCAGTGTGAGGAGTTTGCCTACAAGCATCAAACATCTTTTAGCGCTTGAGATTCTGTCGTTAAAGAATTGCAGGGAGCTTCTGAGCCTACCGGAGCTTCCGTCTTTCATCAAGGAATTCTATGCCCCTAACTGCACCTCATTGGAGACAGTATCAAATTTCAAAAGCTTTGCGATGAAGATGGTGGGAAAGACGAAACACATTTCATTCAAGAATAGCTTGAAACTGAATGGAAACTCACTGTATTCTATCATGGAAAGCTTGCATTTAACAATGTTGAGTGCTGCATTTCACAATGTGTTGGTAAGAAGATTCCATGTGGCCATCCATAGTTATAATTATAACTGTATGGATGCCTGTTTACCAGGAAGCAGAGTCCCCGAGCAATTCACATTTCGAATAACAAACTCTTCCTCCATTACCGTTCATCTTCCTACCTGTTCCAACTTGCTGGGCTTCATCTACTGTGTGGTTCTCTCACCATCCAATGGACTGAAGCAGTGCGGTGCAAAAATACAGTGTGAATGCAATTTGGCAGGAGGCCTAAAGGCTACATGGCAAGATAAAGCAGTTAGTGAGCTGAACTCGGATCATGTTTATTTATTGTATGATCCATTCCATTGTGACAACATTCTCAGATTTTATGAACCAAAGGTCTATTTTGAGTTCAGTGTAACAGCTGACACAGGGGAAGTTGATGGATCTATAGCTATTCAAGAGTGTGGTGTACACCTCATAAGTGATTCAGAATTGCAGTGTGTTTTACCAGAACTGGAAATGGATTTAGACAAGAGGAAGGACTTGGAGAAGGGATTGGAGATAGAATCTGGAAAAGCCAGATGGTTATATCCATATGCCTCCGAAGATCACAGCCAAAATCTGGTTGCGCCTCCCCCTCCCCCTCCCCCTCCCCCTCCTCCCTCAACCCCTCCACTCCCACAACCAAAAACTAGAAAGAAAGTAAGGTCACACAAGGAGAAAAGTAGCAGCAAGAGAAGCCGGATGCAGAATCCAGGAACGGAATTATGCGTGCAATGTTGCTGCGATAGGAAAGTAGGTATGTAACTCTGACTAATCTTTTATAGTGTGTGCATCTGTGGTTGTTGCTCATTCCTTTGATGATTAATTAATAGCATTTATATATGTAACCAAAAAAATAAATAGCATTAATATTTAAGTTTTAACAATCACACAATACAAGAAGTAAAGTCTTTACACGAAAACCAACGAATTTATCAAAAGATGTTATAGGACTCGAGTAAGGTATGTCTTTACTCGGTGTTGAATCTATCACTTTTTGTGTATGTGTGTGTGTTTTTCAACTTATCATTTGTTTCTTGTTTGTAGCCACAGAAGAAATGAAGTCTGAGATTATTGAAATAGATCCTAGGAGTACAGACCATTTTTCTGATGTAGAAGAGAGAATGGAATCTAATTGCAAGAAAATCAAGAATGGTGATAGAAAAGGTCTTGAGGAAAATAACTCAGAGTCAACAAAAGCTGTAAGTCAATGGTTGTTTTATTTTGAAAAATTTTCTCATTCATCTTAGTTATGATGTGCTAAAAGTATAAAACATTAACACTTCCATTTTAGTATTTTATAAATATAACAACAATGTCATTTTGTCAATCTGATTATACTGCCTAGGTCAAAAGCAAAGGAAATGAAGAAAGGCCAATTGATTTTGATGCTGGATTGGATCTGCTTGTTAATTCAGATTCAGCCAGCAAAGAATATGCGCCTGAAGACATGCCACTTCAAAACTTTTATGATCAACCAAATACCATAGGAGGATCTAAGCACTATAAAGAAAATCCAATGCTACTAAGAAGACAACTCCTGGTTCATCCTGAAATTAATGATCTGACCGTTGAAAAACCAAACCAGGAAAGAAAAAAGGAAAGAATGGGTCTCGACAAACCTAAAGTCGAAGATGAGCCAGATGAAGATCCTCTTGCTGAACTTGAGAGCATCTTGTTGGGAAGACAGAAGTCGTTGCTGAAACCAGCCTGTTCTGCAAGCGATGTTGCCATAAGGGAAGCTCTGCATAATCTTGAATGCATACTCGAAAAGTCACTTGAAAACATTCTTGGTGACATTGAATTACAACACAAGTTACAAATTTCTTTGCAATGCATAGAACAGGCATCAGATGAAGAAGTTTCTCCCAGTATAACAAAGCTTGTCAAAAGCATGACATCTTCTGTTGAGGATCTGATCAAAAGTTTTGCGTCGACCCAAAAAGTAGTTGAAGACCACACTAGCCGCTTGGAACAAAAAGAAAAACTTGTGCAGAAAATGTTAGATGCTAGGAAACAGCAAGAATTAGTAAAAGAAAGAATGAAACAATACAAGATTCAAGCAGAAAGTGTTGAGAGAGAGGTTGAAGATCTTGACGAACAAATTCGATTTCTTGTCGAACAAAGAAAAATCATCCAAATGAAACGGACCAAGTTGAATAAGGACTTGGAAGAATGCGATGGCAAAAGGAGGAAACTAACAGATGAGGCTAAGGATTGGGTAGCTGAAAGCAAGGAGCTAATGTTGGCAATTAACAATTCTGAAGTCTCATATGCAAGTGCAATATCTAAGCAAGAGAAGTTGAATGAGAAATGGGAAGGTTTTCGAGAATCTTTTTCACAAAAGAAGTTAAAACCTTATCCTAGAATAATGTTGTAGTAACAGTTTTAACAAGCTGTTCTAAACTTCTAATCTCTTAATTTTTCTCTCTGATCCCAGTAACAATAACATACTGTGCAGTCAGCTAAATGGATTAGTGTGTTCATCATAAATCGTATTTGATCCCCTATTCGTATTCAAGTCCACCTTCTCTAATTCCAAACTTAAACTAGAGAAAGTTTAAAATAGTCAAACTTTCTCCAGATCCAAACATTAGACTGCTCTTTACAAGATTAAAAGGCGACCAAAAACCTTCTTTAGTTCCCAAAGGAGTAGTAAACTGCTACAAAATTGAGTGCTTTACAAACCTCAAAATGTGTCCTTCTTCACATTTATTAGATTTGGTAACTTTTCTTATTAAGTTTATAATTTCAGAAAAATATGTCTAAGCACAATTTAATCTCTCTTCTCATGCACAACTAGCCATTTCAGGAAATTCCTACCATTACTTGGCTCTATTTTAGTGTTGTGTTAAGTTTAAATACCCCTGATTCAACCAATCAACCCCCTCCTCAGGGGCCAAAGTATCATATCCAATATTCCAATCAAGTCTATCAAAAGAAAAAAAATAGATTAATATGATTTAAGAATAAAATTATATATTTTTAGGTTATTAAAAATTAAATTAATTAATCTGTTGCCACCTTGTCAAATATGTACTAGTTAGTAACAAACACCATTGGTTAAGTAATAAGCAAACTCATTTCCTTTTCAATAGTGTTGAGTTTAGGTTGTGGACAAAGAAAAAAAATATTATGGTAGGAAATTTTTAAACTGGATAAATCGAATTTAAGGTAACAATGTCTAAACAATAGAGCCAAAAAAAACTTGTTGAGAACAAATTATGTATGAAACCAAATCAAAATCATACGAATTCTCATGAATAACTATAAAATTTGACTATAAGATTATGAGCCAAATTATCTATTATATTATTATATATTTTTCAGCTACAAATAGTCAAACTATTTTCATGAATCTTATTTCATCTTCAGAATTTGTCAAGAATGTTGTAAAAATAATTTATTTTTCTTTCTTTCTTTCTTTTCAAAAGAAGTTATCATCACGTTGTGAGAAGCTACAAAGAGAAAAAGAAAGTTAATACATGAGTAAGAAATTAAGAATTCAGAAGAAGAAAGAAACCTGTGTCCACTAGCAAAGTTCTTTGAGTTTCTTTGTGGAAGGGAGTGGTCCTCGGTCACTGGAGCTTCCAACTCCAACCCCACCTTCAGTATGCTCCATCTCAAGAATACCCCTAGGCCTTTTGTTTTCCATGCCCAGCTCCAATTCCAATTCCACCTGCTTCAACCGAGAATCAGGGGCAACAAGTGGATAAACCGCACACTCTCTGATCAACCAGTCATGATCCTGATTCCACTGAAATGTGCAACAGTAGAAATAGAATTCAATTGTGACCTTTAGGTTATTGTAACACTCGCTGACGCTGTGACTCCCGTATTTTAATTTGTATGCCTTAATTGCCTCTATGATGCCACCACGGTCAAGTGACATATAAATATGATCAAAATCCCGTTCTGCAGGAACGTCATCAAGAAGAATTTTACTAGTTGAATATTTGTTCATGTCACTATCTTCCAAGTGGCATTGATACTGAAGAATAAGGCCATATTTGATTGGGGAAGGCCAACCGGGTGCGATAACAACGCAGAGAACGAAACTAGAACAGAGATCATAAGGCTGATCAAGTTCAAAAGTTATGGAAGCTCCCTTTGTTTGATACGTGAACCACTTTGGTATTCTGTGGTCTTGGTAGAAGATTCTGAAATTGATATCTGCAAACATTGCTCTTCGTCCTCCCCCTCCTCTTCTTTTAATCCTTCTTAACTCATATCGGTGCGCTAAGTCCCTTAAATATTGATGGAATGAATCAGTATGTTTCTGTACATGGAAATTCACACAATTATGAAAGGAATCATCACTTCTGCCATCTTCTTTCGGCCTAAAATTTGTTAAACTTGATGATGCTATGGGCAACAATGTGCAGTTGTCTGCTTCCAAACGAATAATGGATGATGGAAGCTCTGGCAAAGATTGAAGCCTCCTGCAACCCTTTAATGACAATGTTTCCAGTGCTGAAAGATGCTTGATGGTCTCCGGCAACCTCACCACATAGCTTCCATCCAAAGCTAACTTTTGTAGCGACGATAGCTGGTTGATATTGTCGGGGAGCTCAAACAAGTAATGACAGTCCATAAAATACAGTTCACGCAATGATTGCAAGCCATTAAACACGAGATGCAGGTTTTCTTTGGAGCTTACATGGCTGCATCTATGTAGCGAAAGCGTCTCAAGAGATTTCAAACAAGACAATTCCTTTGGAAGATTCTCAAGTCGATGCCCATCGACATGTAAGATTCTTGCTTTGCTGAAACGCCCAATGGATGGGTGTAACACTTTGACTCCCATCATTAAATCCAAGACTTCAACTTCTTCTGAAGACACAGAAAATTTAGCTAGACTTTTGCAGCCACTGACATTGAGGTGCCAAAGTGATTTAAAATGAGTCTGGCTTTCAAGCGTCTCAAGCTTTGAGCAGCCAGTTAGATCCAAACGCTCAAGTGTGCTGCAAGATAAAATGGATGGATGGATGTTGCTTAAACTTCTACAGCCAAAGAGATCCACATTTCTAAGATTTTTTGCCTTAGACAGATCAGGGAGCTCCACCAATTCTTGGCATCCAGCTAGGTTTACATCCTTCAGATTAACAAGATCCTATAACAAAGAAAATGGAGACATCACAATGGGAAATCATTAGTGGAAAGTGCCTTTTTCTGGCTAAAATCCGAAGCAAGGTAATACACATGGACAAACCTGCACTTTGTTCCAGAGTCTTCTAAATTGACCATTAGGCATTCGAAGAGTGACAAGCTTTTCAGGACAAAAATTTGACGGTAGAGAAGGCAAAGGATATGCATGCCACTCAAGGTGCCTTAATTTCTCAGAAAAAGACTCCAACTCCTCAGGAAGCTGCAGACCAGATAATTTGCCATGATCCCTTATGGAGATAAAGAATTTGAGATATTTTAGATTAGGCATCTTTTTGAAAGTGTCAACACTCAAGCTTAGGTTTTGTCGAATTTGATATGTATCTAACTTCATGCCTTGAATTGCACCAGTGCCCTGACAAAAGCACAGAGAAAAAAAGCAAATTGAATCAAATTAATGAGAGTCTTGTTAAAAGGAAATGTGAGTGTCTGTTACCTTATTGTTTTTGAGAACATCACAAGTATCGTCAAGATCCCACAGGCGACTACGATCTTCAGGATTTTCAATAGATTCTTGACGAACGATCTCCCAACCCATTTGTTGTATCAAGTCATGCATCCCTACAGAATCATTAGATATAGTTATGAGAGCCTTATCAAGAAGGGATCTCATGCCAATAACTGGATAGAGGCTGCAACTGTCTAATAGACTAACTATGTTTTCTTTTAGCTCTCCCTTAAGAAAACACGCAATGTCTAGAAATATTTGTTGCTCCTCATAATCTAACTCATCATAACTCAACCTTAGCACAGTTTGAATTTCTTCATTGGGAATCTTCTCGATTTTGTTCAGCGCACTTCCCCATTCAGCTTCAGTTTTAGAATGAAGGAAAGAACCCAACACTACTAAGGCTAGGGGGACACCTTTGCAATAGTTAACTGCCCTTCTTGACAGCTCTTTATATCCCACTTCAGGAGAGTCTTCATTAAATGCATTCAAGCTGAACAATGTTAGGGATGTAGGGGAATCTAACCCCTCCACCTCATGTATTTTCTCAACTCTCCGGTTTTGCAGCACACTTTTATCTCTAGTTGTAATGATGATCTTACTACCTGGACCATAGGATTCAAGCTCCCCAACCAGGTATTTCAACTGCTTTGAACTACTCACATCATCAAGAACTATGAAATTGCTTTGTCTGCGGATCCTGCACTCAACAAAAGTTGATTTTGCTGTGCTACTTTGGCGAACTTTTTCATTCAACAGCACTGAGTAAAGTTGATCACGTAAATCATGTAGTCCTTGCACATGATCTCCTGATCTTTCCCGTATATTTTCCAAGAAGCATGAACCTTCGAACCCATGAGAGTATTTGTCAAATATATATCTCGCAATAGTTGTTTTGCCTATCCCACCTATCCCCCATATACCAACCGATCGAGCTTCTCTTAGTAGTGATTCTAAAGGGGCAGACTTTTCCTGAATACCAACAAGGCCGTTAAAATCATTGGGTGGGTAATGGTAAATTAGCTTTTGCAAAACGTCTTTGACAATCCTTTGAATGAGTTCAGTGTCATCCCTACAGTATGAAATAGAGCATAAAAATTTTAATTGTTAAGTGAAAGAACCATTATTCATTATAGCGCATTGATTGCAATTTAGATTTTTTAGATTCCTTAAAACTATATATGCAAATCTATCCTTGAACTTTCTTAAATATGTGTTCCCCCTAAAATAATTGCACTATACATTAGGTATGAACAAATCTAATATACAATTTTGATATAAAAATTTTTTATATTTTATACCAAGTTTGGAGTAAAGATCCAAATGACCCTAGAAATTTGTCTTGCGCCTTAAAATAGCTCCCCAAATTTCATTTAACCCAATTTAAATTCTCAAATGTGGGTTCTTGATGTCTTTGGATTCATCTTCGCTTTGCCCAACTTCCCTGTGACTGAGACTTAATGGAATTATCATAAACTTGATTGTCACCATCAAAATTTGGAATTCAAATTAGATTAGTTGAAATTTCAAAGGACATTTTGAGGCGTGAAACAAATTCCAGGCGTCATTTGGCATTTTGCTCATTATATTTGCTCACCATGGATTAAAAATTTATCAATCAGACCTGAGACTAAAATACACATTACATTAAATTGAGGGAGGTAAAGTGCAATTTAGTAGAATCCATTTACTGAATAATGAAGAATTTCTCAGTTTACTATTTAGCAAACGAATCATTACCTATAGGAGCGAGAGTGAGAATCCCAGCCAGCCAAATCAGCTGCTTCAGCCAGAGCATCCTTCCATTTTTGAATCTTGTTTATATCAAGCATGGAATTTTGCATGTGCTTCTTCTCAAACGCTTCTTTGTAACTTCCATTCTGCTTCCTTACATGTGATGGATCAATCTCATAGAACACAGGTATAACAACCTGTCCATATTCTTTTCTACACTCCAATATCCTCACGAGTTCTTCAAGGCACCACTTGGAGTCAGCATAGTTCTCCGAGAAGACGATAACAGACACATACGAATCCTCGATTGCGCGAAAGAGCGACGGCGAGATCTCATCGCCTTTGTGAAGCTCGTAATCGATGAAGGTCTTTATTCGCTTTCTGCACAGTGCTTCGTGAAGATGGCAAGTAAAGTTGGTGCGCGTGTCCTCACCCCTAAAACTGATAAACACATCGTACTTTCCATGAGTACTCAACGGACCAACCAAACGGGAAGATAATGAAGAAGAAGGAGGAGGTGGAGGAGGAGGAGGAAGCTGTAACTGCCTTACGGCCGGGTCGGGTTCGGGTTCAGATGAAGCGGCAGCAGAATCAAGAGGGAGGTTGGGGAAGAGGAAGAGTCGCATGCGAGCAGTTTTAGGAGAAGCACTGTGGAGTTGATCGTACTCGATCATCATGTTTTCGAGGTCGTCATCGTCGGTGACGGAGATAAGGGAGTCGAGATCCTCGCCGGGAAGCTGGTACTTGAAGGAGACGTCGGCGGAGGCGGAGGCGGCATTGCAGAGGGTGGCAAGCTTGGCGAGCATTGCGGGGAAGGTTATGGTGGTGCGGTGGACGTAGAGGATCTTGGTGTGGCCGCCGACGTAGGAGAGCTTAGTGTGGTCGAGTGTGTTGCGTTGAATCTTGCCGCCGTAGCTGCACATGAATTTTGCCTTGTAGTTCTCCATCTTCTTTTTGCTTTTTGGATTTTGGGTTTGGAGTTTGAGAGAGTAAAGAAGAAGAATAAGAAGTGGGAGTTAATCTCAATGCTGTAGAATGATGTGTTTGAGATGGGAAAGAAGAAGGATGCGGGTCAACGCAAATACTCATCCATTTATATGGTCTGGAAAAGAAATAAAAAATTCAAAATACGTACATATCAGATAGTGTTTTTGGTGCTTCATACCAGGATCACTTGTACATTAACCATTTTTTCTTCTTTTAGCTAGTATTATACACCGATTTTTTATATATCCAATATTCCAGTCAAATTAAATCATTACCATAAATAATTTTTTTATTGATAAATCTTCTAGAGTGTTATTTATATTACTGAATACAATCCATCTTGCATTGAATCGGTACACGATTCGTAGCCACTGTGTTGGACACTGCTAGTGCTACTACTGCCATGCTCAAATGTGCCAGATGGATCATCGTCAAACAAGCGAAGACTCTTGGTCAAACATAGGTCTGAATTGTGTTTGATTTGATGCTTCTCTCTTATATTCTTCAACTTCATTGCAACCATTCCCATGCTAGGCCTTTCTTTTGCATGAAGTCTCAAACACTTTGCTGCAAGTAGAGCAACTTGGATGAATTCGTCTTCATTTTCTTTATTCACAATCCCAGTTTCAAGAATATCAAGCCAGCTATTCTTTTCCAAGGTTAAGATGAACTGCTTAGCAAGAAGGGGAAATCCCCCTTCTGGTTTCTCAACCTGAATTGTTTTCTCCCCTATTATCAGTTCCGCGAGCACGACACCAAAACTATACACATCACTGTTCTCAGTAAGTTGGCCTGTGTGAATATACTCTGGGTCCAAATAATAAAGATCTAATCCAATTTCATGCATCGAACTCAAACTTACATTCGTACAAAAATCAAGCAATAATTTGGCAGTATAAGTGTCATCAAGGAGAATGTTGGCACTTGAAACATTTGAATGGATAATTGGTATTCTGGTACCTGAGTGCAAATAATCTAGAGCTGTAGCTGCCTCTATTGCTATCTGTAGACGAGTTTTCCATGAGAAGTTGATGTTGTTTCGCTTGTGAAGCTTGTCAAAAAGGGTACCATTATTGAAAAATTCATAAACCAGTAAAGGAACTTCACTCTCCAAACAATAACCCAAGATGGGGACCACATTCCTATGCCTGATTTCTTCTAGAAGAACCAACCAATCAATGAATTCCTCGATTAGGTTCTGATGTAGTTCCCTGAACTTCTTGATAGCAACAACCCTATTATTAGACAAAATTCCTTTGAAAACCGTACTATTATGTCCTTTACCAATGATTAGTTTCTCATCAAAGTTGTTGGTGGCCTTAATAAGTTGCTCTAATGTGAAGATTTTAGCATTTAAAAGCTTTTGTTGTAAAATGGGACCACCATTTTTTTTTGAAGAACTTGTCTTTCAAGTTGATTAGTTTTCTTTTCAGATACCTCAGGTGTATGCAAAAAGCTCCTACAATCAGGATTAGAAGTCCAACGCCTAAACCTATGCATGGTTAAGACATGGGAAAGGTAATAAGCACATGCAAGTGAAAAGGAAAAGAAAAACAGAACTGAATAATTGTGCTTTGCATACCAATTATTGCACCCTTGGTAAGTACAAGGCTTCGGTGGCATCCTTTACCTTCCCTTTTTCCATCTCCAGATTCCCCAGCAGGACAAAAGCACTCGAACGACCCTTCAGTTTCACGGCAATGATGTTCACTGATGCAATTATGGGTGTTATCTGCAAGGGTGGTGGACCAGAATTAATATTGCAACTCTCATTTTTTACATGTTAATATTAATTATCTCTAACAAAACCAAATAAAGATGAAAACTTAGACATAAAGTTGGAAAAATCTAGGGGGCAGCAGTTTTATTGAATTTTGGCCAGCATATAACCAGCAGAGGAAGGTAAGCCATTTGATGAAATTTCATACCAATCTCATACCATCAAATCATCATTGATGGCTAGTTGATGGCTAACAATCACAAAAATTGCTGGCCCCTAGCATTGCTCCATAAAGTTTATCTCTAGACATAATTACTGTAGTCATGGTAATATGACCAACACATTTATACTAACATGTCTAAACATGCAATATGCTTGTCTAAAATTTAATTAAAAACACAGTAGTACCTCGGCAACCTTCCAGATGGTATGGATTTCCCTCGAAGCCTTTGTTACATCTGAATCGGTAACCAAATCCATTGTTGGAATCCTGGCAACTGCTATTACCCCTGCATATATGCCGATAGATGTTTTGGCGGGAAACTTCACGACCCTGTTCTCCAACGCTCCAATCAATAACCATGGGAACCCTCTCCAACGATGCACCCTTCATCAAATGACTCACCGAAAATTCGTAGCCACCCTTTTTGGCCATAAAGGAGTAGCTGCAGTTGTTAAATCCCCACGATGTGTTGAAATTGGAGAAGCTATTCGCCTTTATGCTTATATTATTGTTCTTCGTGGCAAGAGGAATATCCACCTTACAGCACCCTATCCCCGTGCAACTCTCATCGTTTTGAATATCAGCCATGTTATTGCACCTTGTCAAGCACCCTGTTGTGTTCTCTATGCTGCCATGAATAATATTATTGATGAACCCGTAAGTGTCACACCCTACACTTCCGACGCTGTTTTCTTCCTTAGAAGTCACGAACGCCGTCCCTATAGGAAGCCTGGCTTCGTTGCCTTGTTTTCTTACTCTGTTATTATCTTGGTTGTGATCTTCTCTACCTACCTTGGAAATCAAAGCAGGCATGCCCAGTTGACTTTTGAGAGAGATCTTCCAGATTTTAAGGTCAACGCCTCTGAGATATAAAGTTGAGTCTTTGCAGACAAGTTCCAATTTCAAGAAACAGCTTTTACACCCATAGGATCCAAAAAAATTTGATAATGGGGACAAAAAATATATATATCATAATAATAATTTAGATTAAGTTAATATATGTCTTAAATACACATGACAAATTTACTATTAGTAGAAAATTAATGTTAAATCCGTGTGATGCACGGACTTATATTTTAATTTGACATGATAAATTAAAAATAGTATTTTATAGTCATAAATTTTTTAACTTTAGTATAATACTATCATCGTTATTATATAATAAGTGTATTAAATATGTTATTTTATATTTATTTAAAATAAAATACAAATAAAACAGTTTAAAATTTATAATATCCTTGAACAATAAGAAAAGAGACCTATAAAGATAAGAATATATATAACTGTATTCGTAGCATATCAATTTTGCACTAAACTTTATACCAAAAACTAACAAAAGTTTATCAACAATAGAATATTTTACTAACATCATTAGATAAACAATTGCCATATGATGTTGTACTCTATGTTACACATTTCATTTTAAGTCTAAAAGTATAGTTATAGATAAATTAATTAAATTTACGACAAATATTCGTACAAAAGTATAAATCATAACATGTTACTAAAACGAAAATACTATTTTTCTTACCTAAATATTATTAAAAACTTCTTTGAACATGACATTTGTTGTTGATGACTTTGGATTGCTATTTTAACCTTGAATCAGAATGTTCAAGCCATTGCGACTCTTAACTCTTGACAAAGCAACGTAAAGCTGTCCATAAGTGAACACTGATTTTGGCAAGTAAAGTCTTACATGTAATAATGATTTAATTACCACAATGAAATACCTTAGTTTTCAATATTTTTCTCCTCTTATATAGTATCCCGTCAGTTAATAATGTCCAAGTTGCATTCTAAATACAATTTAGTTTGCTAATACTATTAGATATCAATAACATCACAAATAGTTTTCTCAATTGATGACCAAATCACATTAATAGCTGTAATGAATTTTCTATCGTCATACAGTTGCCCGAATGAATAAAAAGCATCTTGGAAGTTAGGATATATAATCCTATTAACGGTCATAATAGACTCATATATTGTGCAAGCTTTCTGAACAGTTAACAAAATTTTCATATAATAGATATCACATATACCTAGTAGAACATAGTTTAACCTCACAATAGAATACTCTCTCTTACGTGAATATCATACCCTTTTTTTCCTATCATAAACAAATTGATTTGGAAACTTAATATACGTTAAAGTTTGACTTGCTTTAAATTCTTTGTTGACCTTCATCCATTCTAAGGACATCGTATCTGTTTCTTTCTCTTATTCCATGATTTTTTTAAGATTATTATTGTCTTTAAAGATGATATTTTATTTTTTAGACAAATGAAAGGTTACTCTCATCACTGAAGGTCATCTCTAATGAATATCATATGTCAAAGTTCTCCACACAGCCTTATGTGCAGACAAATACCCGCAATTAAAAATTGTTTGACCTCATAATAATCTGAGCATCCTCTCCACTGAAAGTTTCTTTTGAAACCTCAACTGCCACCTTGTCTGAACCTTTATTCATATACTTGAACAAATATTTAATAGTATTTGACTTGTTGTAGTACTCTACGTTAACATGCGCTTGATAAGATATTAGTAGATATGCGTTGTAAGAAATTACATGCCTATTATCCATATGAAATCTTTTCTTTTCAGTGACTACTCTTGTGTCTTATCTTCTATATGATGGGTATCTACTATCATTAATAGCTGTGGTGTTATTGAATGTTTTAAGATAATATTTGGTGTAGTGTCCATTTTTCATGTAGAGAAATTTTGAGCAAATGGTCCATGAATTATATATGTAGACATAGCTCTAAACAATTTTGGGTGTCGAACACGATCAAATAATCTTAACAATATTAATCGGTCAATTTAAGTTGTGTTTGTTGTTTTGTGGTCTCCACTCAACCACAAAAGAATATGAATATGTAATGGACTTCTCTTTTAGAATTCTACCATATACATCATTATAATAAAAAGATAAAAAAAATAATATGTTAAAAATAAACTATCTATTTTATATATATACTTTGATAAATATATAACTGTGCAAATAATTTAACGAAAATTTTTTTCTAAAAATAAGGTTAAATGATGAACAATACATGTATCTTGCACTTCGAATGCTATCCCTTGCTTAAAATCGGAGGTTATCATGTCAAGCTTAATTTTGAATACTCTACATAATATATCTGGTCAGTTTTCAACCTTTAAATTTTTTGGATTATTAACTCTACCAATCTCTTACCAACTCGAGTTACATGTCACTGTGATTAAGAGATCAGGATATCCATATATTTCTTATAAATTGCTAGAATATCTTCATAATTATGAAACATATATCTCATGCTACCTGTAAAAGACGTGGATAGTTAAAATGACACATTTATCTTATTTGAAAGTACAAATTTCATCTCTAACAACTACATCTTGAATTCTAACCTCCTGTATATATCACTCTTGATCTTATCATTAAATTAATTAATTAATTAATATTTTTATTTTGCGCTCCTTTCAAAATAATGGCACGAAAAAAATTAAAATTTAATATTATTTTAAAATATAAAACTCTTTTAATCTAATTAGAAAATAAAAATTAAAAATAATTGTTTTAGTTTTATCATAAATTGTATCTATCCTATTATTTGTCAATAAAAACAAAAAATTAATTACAATTTAAAAATTAATAACCTTATAAATTATATAAATATCTAAAAATAACAATTTAAAAAGCGTATTTAAAAATTTAAAACTAATAACCTAAGTAAAATAACTTAAGCAAATAACTTAAAATTTAAAAGATAACCACCTAAACAAATAACTTATAATTTATAAATAAAATTTTAAAAAATTTTAATAACGACACCTAAGTAAATAATTTTTAAACTTAGTGTATTAGCGTCACACCAGCAAATAAATTCTCCATTTTTTTTGAACTACTAAATTAGTTCAATTTTTTAGGTACAATAGAAAAAAAATTAGGTATAAAAAAATATATATTAATTTTTTTTAAAATAGTATAAATAATCTCATATTTTAAAAAAAATAAGTAATTTCATTCAATTTAATCTAATATTTTGTAGTTAGCAAATTTGCTTATTATAAATTATGTAAATAAAAAATATATTTTTAAAGACATTTGTTTATTTAAGAATTAAAAATATATTTTTTAAATTGAAAAGTCTAAACAAAGTGTTTAAATTAGCCATTAAAAATTAGAATTAGGTTATTTTAAATAATTACACATCAAAAATTAATAACTAACTTAATTATATCAACAATATTTCATATTAGAAATATAAAACTAACTTAATATTTCATGGTTTAATTAAATTTTTGAATCCTATTTTTTTAGTGTCGTCATAAATAATATCAATTCTATTATTTGTCAATAAAAATAAATAAAATTAAATACAATCTAAAAATTAATAACCTTATAAATTACGTAAATTTAAAAAAAATATTTAAACAGAAAAAGATGAAATTATTTTTATTGTGCAGAGACAATCTAAAATATAACAATGTAAATTGAGTAAAGAGAAAATTTATAAATGTGACAAATAAAAAAAATTTAAATTTAAAAATCAAAATGGTTAAGAAGTCACTTAATTAGGAATTAGTATTATAATTTCAAATTTCAAAATTTTAAATAGATTTTTCTAATTAGCTAGTGCAAATAACAACCTCAGTAAAATAATTTAAAATTTAAAAAATAACAACCTAAGTGAAACAACCTAAACAAATAATTTTGAATTTGAAAATAACAACCTAAGCAAATAATCATTTATAATTTATAAATATAATTCTAAAAATTTCTAGTGATGACACCTAAGCAAATAAACTCTCAGACTCAACGTATGAGTACCACGTCAGCATATAAGCTTCTCATTTGTATACTATAAAGATTTTAAACTTTTTCATATGATAATTGTAAAATAAATAAATTAAAATTTTAATATTTTATATTTTTAACAAAAATATTATCAATTTGTAATTTTAATATGTGCCTTTAGGATACAAGATAAATAAACTCTAATAATTTTTATAATAAAAATATTATATTGGATAAAAACCAGCTATAAAATTATTCGTTAACCATTATGCATTTGTGTATAAATATATTTATTATTTTTTGGTGACTAGAAATAACATAAAAAAAGAGGACCTAAAAGAAAGAGTAGGACTCCTCTCTAATAATAATGTCTAAACTATTAGGAGGTAGCAACCACTCCAGGTACACCTGCTTGTTTAAAGCAGCAGTCTTAGCCATTAAATCAACCACTCTATTTGATGTGCGCTGAATGAGTACTAACGTAACTGTCCAATTACGCTGGAGCATCTCTTTAATTTTGTCAAGCAGATCAAAATCAGTCCTAATCATGCTGGTCGTGTCTCGCGAAACAAGAAAAATTGCATCAAGATTATCAGTTTCACATATGACCTCTTTGCACTCGCAATCCCAAGCTATAATAAGCTCTCTCCAAATAGCATGAAGCTCACAACAGAGAACACTAAAAAAAGACATACTGGCAGAACAACATTTTAGCTGGCTTTGGGTGTATTATTAAAAATATATTTATTGTTTAATTCATTTTCAATATGTATTCTATACGAATAGTTATGTACATATAGCATAATTATTGTTATAATTATATTTTATTATTATAAAATATATATAATTAGCCTTCAAAATATATGATTTACAAATTAAAATACTAAAATAATAATTTAAATAATAATATATAATTTATAATTCTATTTTTTAGGTTTCATATTTTTTAAAAAATTGAGTAATTTTTTTTAACAATACAATCAAAATACCTCTTATATATATATCATCAAACAATTATTAAAAATTTACTTCTCATACAATCAAAAGCCAACTCTTAATGATATCTATAGTTGAATTTTTTTTCAATTAACGTAGTTGTTACAGAAAAAAAAAAACTAAAACTAATTTTAAAAAAAGATAAATAATATCTTTTAAGTTCATTTTTAAAAAAGAACATCGATCTTATTTAAATTGAGAATTGATTATTTTAATAAATATCTAATATTAAATTCTTAAATTGACTATTAAATACTAAAAGTTGAATAAAAAATTATTGTGGAATTAAATTCAATAATTTAATGAAGACAAATAAATATTATTATCACATACTACTAAAAAAATTTTAAATTGTAGTAGGAGCGCTTGCCGGCGCTACACACAATATATATATCCATTGATGGAACTCCTATGCCAAACGGCGGGTATGGAATTAAAACATCCCCACATGTTTCAGTGCAACCAGGAAGGGCTTGGGTAGCTGCGTGTCACGGTAAATTTTTAGAAGGTTAGATTTAACAGTGTTTGTATAGTTTTCTGGAGTATTTGAGAATACTCTAGATGGTTCCGAAACATTCTAGAATGTTCTAGAAGGTCCCGGAATACCCTAGAAGGTTCTAGAAGACTTTAGAAGATCATGGAATATTCTAGAAGAGTGTGGATTGATATAAAAGTACGAAGAGTTGTATGGAACAATCTAGAAGTATTTAGAAAGTAGTAGTAGGATAGATATTTATAAAGAAGGTTCTAGATGATTAATCTAGACCATTGATTAGATTTAATCCTAACCATCCATTGAGGAGGTGGATGGCTATAAATAGGAGGTAAGAGTTAGTGTGGGTATGTGTGAATCATTTGTAACCACACTTGAGCAATAAAGTGTTCTTCCATCAAAGCTTCCTTTCTCTTGTGTTCTCTTGTATTCTTAGCTTTCTTGCTAAGTATTGAGGGTTAGGCTGACTTGGTCTTAGCTCAAGAGGTTGAGTAAGTCCGAGTGCCGGCACGGTAGCGTTGGAGTGTGTCCAAGGCCGTGACAATTTGGTATCCGAGCAAGGTTCGAGAGGGAGCACAAGTGGTTTGTGAGAATGGCTTCTAATATCACCATGGAGCATGTTGAGTCTCAAAGGGGAAGGGATGTTATTCCTTCTCAATGGGGAGGCAAGAAGATCCGTTCTTCAAGTGAGCCTAGAGGTAAGGACTCTAACTTCTTAGAAGAAAGAGTTTCTATGTTAGAAAATGTTCTATCCTCTATGGATGAGCGCTTCCAAAGGATAGAACATGACAAGGAAACCCTCGAAGCTCACGTGTTGGGAGAATTAGATGCTTTCAAAGAAAGCATGCTCCAAATTGAAGAGAAGCTTGAGAACTCCTTAAAGCTATTTGAGGAAGTTCGAATTTGGTTCGAGGAGGCAAAATCTCGACCAACCATTATAAGGGAGATGACAAAGATTGATCTCCCCAAGCCAAAGGAGTTCAAGGGCGTAAGGGACGCTCGCGAGGTGGAGAACTTCCTATGGCAAATGGAGAGGTACTTCGAAGGCCAAGGGGTGGTCGAAGAAGCAATAAAGGTACGCACTGCAGCTCTCTACCTTTCTGATAATGCTACTTTGTGGTGGAGGAGAAAGTGCATAGATATGGAAAAGGGTACTTGCAACATAGCTACATGGGAAGATTTCAAAAGGGAATTGAAAAGACAATTCTTCCCTGAAAATGTGGTTTATGAAGCAAGGAAGAAGTTGAGGGAGTTGAAGCACAAGAGTACAATTAGTGACTATGTAAAGGAGTTCACTACTCTCACACTTCAAATCCCCAACTTAGCATCAGAGGATGCATTGTTCTTCTTCATTGATGGACTCCAACCTTGGGCAAAGCAAGAACTACAAAGAAGGAATGTTAAGGATGTCGATGAGGCCATCGTGGTGGCCGAATCACTCACTGAGTATCATAGGGGAGACTCTAAACCCAAGTCTTCCTCCAAGCCTAGTTTTGCTAAAGGTGGGGGAGACAAGGGGAAGAGTTTCTCAACCAAGAAGGAAGGAAAATACTCTTCAAAGAAAGAGTACGAAGAAAAGAAGAAGACTTTCGTGCCCAAAGGAGGATGCTTCGTGTGCAAGGGACCACACCAAATGAAGGATTGTCCCAAGCTAGGGATTTTGGCATCTATTGCTGAGGAACGAGAAGCTCAAACTCTAGTAACTGAGTGTGTTGGATCTATCCAACACATAAATGCTGTGAAGGCCAAAGAGGCAAGCACGGCAGAAAAGAAAGGCTTGATGTATGTCAAAGCCTTTATCAATGAAAAACCCGTCATGGCTATGATCGACACTGGTGCTACACACAACTTCATCACGCCTGATGAAGCAAAGAGGCTTGGGTTGAAGATCACCGAAAAGAATGGCTGGTTCAAACCCGTGAATACCAAGGGTGAACCCCTTAAGGGAGTAGCAAAAGGGGTTGAGATGATTCTTGGTTCTTGGAAGGGCCTTGTGGATTTCTCAGTAGCACCCATGGACGATTTTAAAATAGTCATCGGACTCGATTTGCAAAGGAAAGCAAATATAATACCTATGCCATACTACGACGTAGTATGTGTCATGGAGAAAGGGTCTCCATGCATGGTCCCTACAGTATCTAAAGTTGGAGGACCACCGATACTCTCTGCTATGCAACTCAAGAAAGGGTTCAAGAAGGGAGAGATTACATATTTGGCTCTATTACAAGAGGAGTCAACATCTGAAAGAGAAGACGTTCCTCCCAAAATCAAGGAAGTCCTTGAAGAAAATAAGGATGTGATGCCTTCCGAGTTGCCAAAACAACTACCACCTAGGAGGAAGGTGGACCACAAGATTGAATTAGAGTTAGGAGCAAAGCCGCCCGCCTCATCACCGTATAGAATGGCACCGCCAGAACTCAAGGAATTGAAGAAGCAACTCAAGGATTTGCTAGATGCTGGGTTCATCCGTCCATCGAAGGCACCTTATGGCGCACCAGTCTTATTCCAAAAGAAGCATGATGGTTCATTGAGGCTATGCATCGACTATCGAGCACTTAACAAGGTAACCATCAAGAACAAATACCCCATTCCTTTGATAGCCGATTTGTTTGATCAACTTGGTAGAGCCAAGTGGTTCTCAAAGCTAGATTTGAGGTCAGGATATCACCAAGTGAGAATTGCCGATGGTGATGAGCCTAAGACCACGTGTGTCACGAGGTATGGATCGTATGAGTGGTTGGTGATGCCTTTTGGCTTGACCAATGCTCCTGCGACCTTCTGTACCTTGATGAATGAGATCTTTCGACCTTACCTTGATCGGTTTGTAGTGGTCTACTTGGATGACATTGTTGTCTATAGCAATACTTTGGAGGAACATGTAGAACACTTACGAACCGTGTTCAAGATCTTGCGAGAGAATAACCTATATGTGAAGAAGGAAAAGTGTTCCTTTGCAAGGGACGAAGTCCACTTCTTGGGACACATCATTAAAGATGGAACTCTCTGCATGGATCAAGGAAAAGTGAAAGCTATCAAAGAGTGGGAACCTCCAAACAAGGTATCTGATTTGAGGTCATTCCTTGGGTTGGCTAATTACTATCGGAGGTTTATCAAGGGATACTCTGCCAAGGCTGCACCATTAACTGATCTTCTCAAGAAGAACCACTCTTGGGAATGGTCAAAGGAGTGTCAAAAGGCTTTTGATGAGTTGAAGGCTGCTATCATAGAAGGACCAGTACTAGCACTACCCGACTACTCAAAGGTGTTTGAAGTCTACACTGATGCTTCTGACTACGCTATTGGAGGAGTTCTGATGCAAGAAGGACATCCTATTGCCTTTGAGAGTCGCAAGTTGAATGATACAGATAGGCGATACACTGTCCAAGAGAAGGAGATGACCGCGGTGGTGCATTGTCTGAGAACTTGGCGTCACTATTTGCTTGGTTCACACTTCATCGTCAAGACAGACAATGTGGCTACAAGCTACTTCCAAACTCAAAAGAAGTTAAGCCCCAAACAAGCTAGGTGGCAAGACTTCTTGGCTGAGTTTGATTTCGAATTCGAATACAAGTCAGGCAAGACTAATGTGGTAGCAGATGCGCTGAGTCGCAAGGCTGAGTTGGCGGCCATTTCTATGGTTGAAGGAGATATTGTGCACACCATCAAGGAAGGGTTGCATCACGATCCATTAGCCAAGAAGTTGGTGGAGTTGGCTAGAGAAGGTAAGACCAAAAGATTTTGGTTAGAAAACGACCTTCTCTACACAAAAGGGAGAAGACTATACGTTCCTAAATGGGAAAATCTGATAAGGAAGTTGGTAAGAGAATGCCACGACACCAAGTGGGCTGGTCACCAAGGTCAGCGAAGGACCTTAGCACTCATTGAATCTTCTTATTATTGGCCTCAAATGAGAGATGAAGTGGAGAGTTATGTGAAGACTTGTCTTGTGTGCCAACAAGATAAGATTGAAAACAAGACACCAAGCGGGTTGTTGGAACCTCTGCCTCCATCAGAGCGACCGTAGGAAAGTGTCTCTCTAGATTTCATCTCTGCCTTACCGAAGTCCGAGGGGTTTGGATCTATTCTCGTGGTAGTGGATCGATTTTCGAAGTATGCTACCTTTATACCTGCCCCTACTGACTGCACTGCAGAGGAAGCAGCACGACTATTCTTCAAGAATGTGGTGAAGTACTGGGGATTGCCTAAGAGCATCATTAGTGATCGAGATCCACGCTTCACAGGACGACTATGGACAGAGCTGTTCAAACTCCTTGGGTCGGAGCTTCATTTCTCAACAAGCTTCCATCCTCAAACCGATGGGCAGACTGAAAGAGTGAATGCCTTACTTGAGTGTTACTTGAGGCATTTTGTAAGCGCTAATCAGAAGGATTGGACAAAACTCCTAGACATTGCTCAATTCTCATACAATCTGCAAAGGAGTGAGTCTACAGGGAAGAGCCCATTCGAGATTGTGACTGGACAACAGCCGCTTACACCTCACTCTCTTTCTTCCTCTTACTCAGGGAAGAGCCCTGGAGCTTATCATATGATTAAGTCATGGGAAGAACAAGCAGATGTCACTCGTTCTTACCTCGACAAAGCTGCCAAGAGGATGAAGAAATGGGCAGATAAGAAGAGGAGGCATGCAAGCTATCAAGTGGGAGACAAGGTAATGATCAAACTTCTTCCACAATAATTCAAAGCCTTTCGCAAGGTTCATAAGGGCTTAATTCGCAAATACGAAGGGCCATTTGAGATCATTGGACGTGTTGGGGAGGTTGCTTACAAAGTACAACTCCCTCCCTCTATGAAGATCCACCCGGTCTTCCATGTGAGTATGCTTAAACCATATCATGAAGACCAAGATGAACCGAGTAGAGGTGACTCGAGTCGTGCTCTGCCTGTGGTGATTAGATCCTTCGATAAAGAAATCGAAGAGATCTTAGCTAATCGCGTTGTGAGACGAAGAGGGGTACCACCAAGTATTCAATATTTGATCAAGTGGAAAGGGCTCCCGATAACTGAAGCTAGTTGGGAAGCTCGTGAAGATCTGTGGCAATTCCAAGAACACCTAGAGCGCTATCATGAACAGAACGCGACGAGGACGTCTGCGCATTAGGTGGGGGAGAATGTCACGGTAAATTTTTAGAAGGTTAGATTTAACAGTGTTTGTATAGTTTTCTGGAGTATTTGAGAATACTCTAGATGGTTCCGAAACATTCTAGAATGTTCTAGAAGGTCCCGGAATACCCTAGAAGGTTCTAGAAGACTTTAGAAAATCATGGAATATTCTAGAAGAGTGTGGATTGATATAAAAGTACGAAGAGTTGTATGGAACAATCTAGAAGTATTTAGAAAGTAGTAGTAGGATAGATATTTATAAAGAAGGTTCTAGATGATTAATCTAGACCATTGATTGGATTTAATCCTAACCATCCATTGAGGAGGTGGATGGCTATAAATAGGAGGTAAGAGTTAGTGTGGGTATGTGTGAATCATTTGTAACCACACTTGAGCAATAAAGTGTTCTTCCACCAAAGCTTCCTTTCTCTTGTGTTCTCTTGTATTCTTAGCTTTCTTGCTAAGTATTGAGGGTTAGGCTGACTTGGTCTTAGCTCAAGAGGTTGAGTAAGTCCGAGTGCCGGCACGGTAGCGTTGGAGTGTGTCCAAGGCCGTGACATGCGGCTACTATCTTTTCCAGAACAATTACCATCACAAACACCAACCTCGTTTTCATTTCTATTGGATTAAGAAATAATTAACCATTCTAACTAAGATTGGTGTGTCTTGAATGGAGGGTTTAACTTGTTTTTTAGTAGGGTTTCTTTTCAATTATCTTATCCGGTTTGTTGACCTGGAAGGCGGAGTGGAGGACTGACTAGATCCACGCGCACGTGCCAGCATAAATAAGACAATATAATGGGAAGAAATTGCATTGTTCTTTCCCCTTTTAGCCATACAAGGATATCTAGCATCCCAACTCCGATTTTGTTTGGTGCTTATAAAATTTTGGTGTTTATTTCGGTATAATAATAAATTAATATGTACCGATACGATAAAAGCGTAAATAAATTAAAACTGTTGGGATAAACATGAAATGAATGTCCATTTATCAATTGGGTGGCTAATAATCTTTTCCATGTAAAGAGATTTATTTTCAAGGAAAAAATTTGAAGACTAACCTTTAATAAAGGTTGATTTTGTACTACTATAAATAAAGCTTCATAGCCTTTACGTAGAACACACAATAATACAAAATAAAGATCAATTCTTTCTTTATGTTGCAATCAAATACTCCTCTTTTTATATTTCTACTACAATTCCTTCTCTTCTTTTATTTTATTAGTATTCTAAATTCTCTTTTCTATTACTCTTTACATATAATATTAATAGCAATATTAATCATCTTTATTATATTGAGATAGTAACAATAAACATATGCAATTCTCCCTCTCTTTATTTTTAATACTTCTTTCTATCTTTGTATATATATACACATTACAACATATAATATTATATATATATATATATAAATTATTATTGAGCTAATTATTTTAATACTAGAGTCTTCTATTTATATATCTTTATTTTACATATCTTTTATTTATTTTACAATACGTTATCAACACGAGACTCTGATCAAATCTTTAGGAAGACTCAGGTAATATTTTCATTATGTCGAAGCTCTCTCATCTTGAATTCAATACTCTTGATATATCTGGAAATAATTATTTATCATGGATATTAGATGCTGAAATCCATCTTGATTCAATGGATCTTGGAGATACCATTAAGGCTGAAAATAATGCATCCCAGAAGGATAAAGCCAAAGCCATGATTTTCCTTCGTCGTCATCTTGACGAACGGTTGAAAAATGAATATCTCACATTAAAAGATCCTGCAGATCTTTGGAAAGACCTTGAAGAAAGGTATAATCATCAGAAAACGGTGATACTTCCTCAGGCCCGATATGAATGGACGCATTTGCGTTTACAAGATTTTAAATCTATAAATGAATATAATTCTGCAATGTTTCGAATCACATCACGAATGAAATTGTGTGGGAAAAAATAACTGATCATGATATGTTGGAGAAAACTTTCTCAACTTTCCATGCCTCGAATGTGCTCCTGCAGCAGCAGTATCGAGAGAAAGTGTTTAAAAAATATTCTGAGTTAATTTCTTGCCTTCTTGTTGCCGAACGCAACAATGAGTTGTTATTGAAAAATCATGAAGCGCGCCCAGCTGGCGCCGCCCCATTTCCTGAAGTAAATGCGGCAAATCATTACCCCAGAAGAGGTAAATGGCAAGCTTTTAATAACAAGAAAAATTATGGAAGGAAAAAGAATTATGTTCAAAAGAGAGGATCTCACCGAAGTGGGATAAAGAAAGGAATATCGGGCAGAATAAATCAACCGAGGAGAAATGTTTCTGTTGTGGTGGAAAGGACCATTGGTCTCGTACCTGTCGTACCCCAAGGCACCTAGTCGATCTTTACCAGGCATCTTTGAAAAAGAACGACAAAGGAAAGGAAACAAATTTTGTTTCAAATGAGGCTGAGAACTCCACCACTCATTATGATGTATCTGATTTCTTTGAGGATCCTGAAGGAAATATTGGTCATTTGATCAATGATGAAATAGTTTAATATGTGGGATTGTGAAGTATCTATGTAAATAAATAATGTAAAGAACTTATTGTTAAGTTTTATTTTCTATGTATTTAAGTTTCAAATGTGATGTACATAAATAATGAAATATTAATGTTTATGAATTTTGAAATCATTAAATGTGTTATGTTTTAAAATAAAATTTTAGTATATGACATTATTTTATGTACAGTGTTTCTTAGAAAAATAATTCTGATCAAGTATTCAATTTAACTGTGCATACTACTCATTTTATTATTAATTGTTTTTTTGAAGAGAATGGCAAGAATATGTAATGAAGACGTAGCCTTGCGGATAGTGCAAGTTCGCACACTATTCTCAAAAGTGATATATATTTTACCCATCTTGTGCCAAAAGAGGAATATGTTAATACTATTATTGGCTCATGCAATGTGATAGAAGGCTCCGGAAGAGCTATAATTTTGTTTCCTGGAGGAACAAAATTTATAATAAATAATGCACTATTATCTACCAAGTCTCTGAGGAACTTGTTGAGTTTCAAAGATATTCGCCGAAATGGATATCATGTTGAGACAATGAATGAGGGAAATCATGAGTATTTATGTATCACAACTCATGATTCAAATAAGAAAATTATATTAGAAAAATTACCCTCACTTTCATCTGGGCTGTATTATACCAAGATTAGTGCAATCGAATCACATGCCATTGTAAGCCAGAAGTTTACTAGCTCAAATGAGTTCATAACTTGGCACGACCGATTGGGTCATTCGGGAACAACCATGATGAGGAGAATTATTGAAAACTCTCATGGACATTCACTAAAGAACCAGAAGATTCTTAAAACTAGTGAATTTTGTTGTGCTGCATGTTCTCAAGGAAAGTTAATTTTAAAGCCATCACCAGTAAAGATTGGATTTGAGTTCCCTGAATTCCTAGAAAGGATTCAAGGTGATATATGTGGACCTATTCATCCACCATGTGGATCTTTTAGATATTTTATGGTCCTGATAGACGCATCTTCGAGATGGTCACATGTGTACTTATTATCTTCTCGCAACCTGGCGTTTGCGAGATTACGGGCTCAAATTATTCGATTAAAAACACAATTTCCAGAAAATCCAATCAAAGCAATTCGTCTTGATAATGCTGGTGAATTTACTTCCCAAGCTTTTGATGCTTATTCTATGGCTAATGGAATAAGTGTTGAACATCCAGTAGCTTATGTTCACACACAAAATGGGTTAGCAGAGTCACTTATTAAACGAATCCAATTAATTGCTAGACCCTTACTTATGAGAACAAATCTCCCAACCTCGGTTTGGGGCATGCTGTTTTACATGCCGCAGCACTTATTCGTTTGAGGCCAACGAGTTATCATCAGTTCTCTCCTATGCAATTAGCTTTTGGCCAGCAGCCAAATGTTTCTCATTTAAGAATATTTGGGTGTGCGATATATGTTCCCATTGCACCACCTAATCGCACCAAAATGGGACCCCAAAGAAAATTGGAAATATATGTTGGATATGATTCTCCTTCTATAGTGAGGTATCTTGAGATACAAATTGGAGATGTATTTAAAGCCCGGTTTGCAGATTGTCATTTTGATGAATCAAAATTTCCAGCATTAGGGGAAGAGAATAAGCTTCCTGAAAAGAAACTTAACTGGAATGCATCATCGTTGATGCATTTAGATCCTCGATCAGGGCAATGTGAACTGGAAGTTCAAAAGATTATACATTTGCAAAGAGTAGCAAATGAATTGCCTGATGCATTTTCCGATACAAAGAGGATTACCAAATCTTATATACCAGCGAAAAATGCCCCCATTCGAATTGATGTCCCAGTAGGACAAGTAGCCACTGAAGCAAATTCACGCCAGAAGCGTGGCAGGCCTGTCGGTTCCAAAGACAAAAATCCTCGAAAGAGAAAAGAGGTAAATAATATTCCTGTTGAAAAAGACATAGTAGAGACACCTGCAGTTGTCCAAAATTCTGATATAATATTAACGCCAGAAGACGTTCAGGTACCTGAAAATTGTGAAAATGACGAGATCTCGATAAATTACGTCTTTACAGGAGAGAAATGGGACCGAAATAAGACAATTGTCAATGAAATATTTGCATATAATGTGGCATTGAATATCATGCATGAAAATAAGGATCTTGAGCCAAGATCAGTTGAAGAATATCGACAAAGAAATGATTGGCCAAAATGGGAAGCAACCATGAAGGCTGAATTAGACTCACTTGCAAAACGTGAAGTCTTTGGACCTGTGGTCCGTACACCTGCAGATATAAAACCTGTTGGATACAAATGGGTATTTGTGAGAAAACGAAATGAGAAAAATGAAGTTGTGCGCTATAAAGCCCGACTTGTGGTACAAGGTTTTTCACAAAGGCCCGGTATAGATTATGAAGAAACGTATTCCCCTCTAGTGGATGCGATAACATTGCGTTATTTGGTCAGTTTATTTGCATATCATAAACTGCATATGCATTTAATGGATGTGGTAACAGCCTATTTATACGGCTTATTAGATCGGGATATCTATATGAAAGTCCCTGAAGAACTAAAGATATCTAAACCATCCAAGGAATATTTGCAAGGGTTATACTCAGTCAAATTGCAAAGATCTTTATATGGTCTAAACCAATCTGGATGAATGTGGTATAATCGTCTTACTGAGTATCTGGCCAAAAACGGTTTCAAGAATGATGACATCTGCCCATGTGTTTTCATAAAGAAAACTACATCTGGGTTCATTATAATTGCTGTGTACGTTGATGATTTAAATATCATTGGGACTCCTGAAGAGATTCCAACAATTATAAAAACTCTAAAAGAAGAGTTTGAGATGAAAGATCTTGGAAAGACTAAATTTTGTCTCAGCCTGCAGATCGAGCATATAAAAGACGGGATCTTTATTCATCAAACAACATACACAGAAAAGATCTTGAAGAGATTTTACATGGATAAGTCACATCCATTAAGTACCCCAATGATCGTAAGATCTTTGGATGTGAAAAAAGGATCAATTCCGTCCTAAAGAAGAAAATGAAGATATCCTTGGTCCTGCAGTACCATATCTTAGTGCCATTGGAGCACTAATGTATCTTGCTAATAATACGCGACCCGATATATCATTTGCTGTGAATTTACTAGCAAGATATAGTTCCTCTCCAACCAAAAGACATTAGAGTGGAATCAAACAAATCTTTCGATATCTTCATGGGACGGTTGATATGGGATTGTTTTATCCCTATGGATCCAAATCACAACTAGTTGGCTATGCAGATGCTGGATTCTTGTCTGATCCACATAAAGGGAGATCTCAAATAGGATACCTGTTCACATATGGTGGTACAGCTATATCTTGGAGGTCCACAAAACAGACGATTGCTGCAACATCCTCTAATCATGCTGAAATACTAGCGATTCATGAAGCTAGTCGCGAGTGTTTTTAGCTGAGGAGTCTGATTCAATATATTCTATCATCATGTGGACTGATTAATCATAAGATAGCTCCAACTGTCCTGTTTGAAGATAATACAGCATGCATTTCTCAACTTAAGGGTGGATACATCAAAGGTGATAGAACAAAGCATATTTCTCCCAAATTCTTCTTCACTCATGACCTTCAAAATCAAGGGACAATTGATGTCCAACAGATCCGTTCAAGTGACAATCTGGCAGATTTATTTACAAAGTCACTCCCAAAATCCTCCTTTGAAAGATTCGTACATGAGATTGGAATGCGCCGATTTCGAGACATTAAATGATGTCGGCAAGAGGGGGAGACTGTACTCTTTTTCCCTTGGTCAGGTTTTTTCCCATTGGATTTTTCTTGACAAGGTTTTTAATGAGGCAGTCTCCATCACTAAAGGATATTGTACCCTTTTTTCCTTCACTAAGGTTTTTTCCCACTGGGTTTTCTTTAGTAAGGTTTTAACGAGGCATAATCCTTAATGGGCATTCAAGGGGGAGTGTTGGGATAAACATGAAATGAATGCCCATTTATCAATTGAGCGGCTAATAATCTTTCCCATGCAAAGAGATTTATTTTCAAGGAAGAAATTTGAAGACCAGCCTTTAATAAAGGTTGATTTTGTACTACTATAAATAAGGCTTCATAGCCTTTACGTAGAACACACAATAATACAAAATAAAGATCAATTCTCTCTTTATGTTGCAATCAAATACTCCTCTTTTTATATTTCTACTACAATTCCTTCTCTTCTTTTATTTTATTAGTATTCTAAATTCTCTTTTTTGTATTACTCTTTACATATAATATTAATAGCAATATTAATCATCTTTATTATATTGAGATAGTAACAATAAACATATGCAATTCTCCCTCTCTTTATTTTTAATACTTCTTTCTATCTTTGTATATATATATATACACATTACAACATATAATATTATTATATATATATATATAAATTATTATTGAGCTAATTATTTTAATACTAGAGTCTTCTATTTATATATCTTTATTTTACATATCTTTTATTTATTTTACAACAAAAACACGATATGTGAATTATAATTTTTATATTAATATTTAATTTTATCTTTTTAAAATATATATCGTAATATTATTTTTACTAAAATATTCTTATAATTTAATAAAAAAATTATATAATTATACAAAAAGATTTTAATATCCTCGTTCTTATGTTGAATACAATTTTTTTTAAATTAATTAAATTTTAACATTCAACTAACTTTAATCTTATAGTTTAAAATTTTAAATAATTTAAAAATTATACAAAACTCATCTAATTATTCATCTATACTAAAATTTTTTTTCCCAATTTCATTAATATTCTTCGTAAACCCTAATGTCTTATACTCATTTATATCAAAAAATAAATCTAAAAACTAAAAAAAAATGTTCTTCATTTTGACTGGATTTCATCATGTTTTTTCCTCTCTCTAGATTTTAGAGTTTTTAGTTTAATTTCTTTTAGATCTTGATCTTAATCTTCTTTTAATTTAGTTTTTCTTTACCCTTTTTATTGTTCTAACCAAGGTTCTGAAAACCGGATCGAACCGACCGGTTCGACCGGTTTAACCGCAAACTGACAATGCAAACAGTCCAGTTCTCCTCTTAGAACCGCGCCAGAAAGAACCGTTGAAGAACCGGTGAACCGGCCAAAATCGACCGGTTGAGCCGAACCGGTGACCGGCCGGTTTTGCTAAACGACGTCGTTTTATTGTAAAAAAAAATAAAAAAACTAACCCGACCCGACCCGCTCGTGGAGCACCCCACCCCCTTCCCCCTTGACCCCCATTCACGCATTCATTCATGATTCATCTCACAGTGAGTGAATCAGTGAACCCTAGCCGCCGTGTACCCTAGCCGCCCAGTCGCCCTCCTTCGTCGCCGCGGTCTCGGGTCGTCAGCCACCGCCGTCACCTGGTCCTCAGCCCCAGTAACCCTCCATCGTCACCTGGTTCCCTCCCCAGTAGCCCTCCATCTCCATCGTCTTCATCTTCTCAACACCAGCAGGCAGTAGCTCGCATCGTCTTCATCGTCGCGCAGTCCTCAACAGTCAACACCAGTAGCCCTCCATCGACCCCAAGTGAGTGACTCGTCCTCTGCTCATCTTCTTTGTTCTTCGCCTATGCTCATCTTCTCTAGTATAAGAAACATGAAATTGATGCTCTGTGAACTTCCTCTGTGAACTACTGAACTTAGATTTCTGTTTAATTTTCTGTGAACTTCCTATGTGAACTTCAAGTATCTGTGAACTTCCTCTGTGAACTTTCTCTGCTCATCTTCTTCCTTTTTCGTTCCTCTGCTCAATAGCATGAGAAATAAATAATATGAAAATTAACTGGCTGGTCTTCTATTTTGTAGCTCAATTTCTATTTGTTGCTTATTTCTGTTCGTTCCTCTGCTCAGATTTGTTACTCTGTTTTGTAAATAAGCTGAAATTTGTTGCTCAATTTCTGTTCATTCCTTTGCTAAATAAGCTGAAATTTGTTAATGTTCATTGTGTAGGTAGAATTGTTAATGTTCATTATGTAGGCAGAATTGTGTAGGCAGAATTGGTAATATTCATTGTGTAGGCAGAATTGTGTGGCTGTTCATAGTGTAGGCAGAATTGTGTAGGTAGAATTGTGTGGCTGTTCATTGTGTAGGAAGAATTGTGTAGGCAGAAATTTGTTGCTCAATTTTCGCTCAAATTTCTGTTAATGTTCATTGTGTATGCAGAATTGTTAGGATTCATTGCTGTGGCTGTTTTAAATTTCATATATGTTTTATTAATTTCAGTTATGTAAGATAGTATTAATTAAGAAGCAACTACTGGTAACAATGCTTCTATGAATAATAACATGCATGCCGATACTTCTATTCCGAATGATGTTGTTAATCCTAATTCCCGTAGTGCTAACGATAGTCAGTCACAAGGTTCTTCTAACCTTAGGGGAAAAACTGACTTAGCTTGGAAATATGTTGCTCTACAAATGGTGAATGGAAAACCACAATATCAATGTTTATTTTGTCTACAAGTTTTCAATGGAGGTGGAATTCATAGGATGAAGAAACATCTAGCAAAGATTACTGGAGACGTGAAAAAATGTCCTAAAGTTTCATATGATGTGAAAAAATAGATGGAAAGTTTGTTGAAAGATATTCAGACCAACAAAAAGAAAAGAAAAGTAATTTTTGGTCAAGAGGGTGGTGATGAGGTAGAGGATGCAATTGATGAGGCTATAGCTCAAGAAGAACAGGAACAGCAGCGTACCTCGAGTCAGCAAGGTGTTGGAGGCGATCCAAAGAAAAAAGCCAAATTCATTCCTCCTATGTTTGCACCAAGAACAACTCCAGGAGCTCAACCAAGTATTAAAAGTGTTCTGCAAAACAAAGAGGCAATACACGAGGTTGATAAATGATTTGCTCGGTGGCTTTTGGTTTGTAAAATTCCATTTAATGTTGTGATGTCACCATATTTTCAAGATATGCTGGATGGTGTTGCTGGTATTGGACCTGGTTACAATGGGCCTTCTTATGATAAGTTAAGGGTTCATTTGTTGGCTGATCTTAAAAGAGAAAGTCAAATGCTAGTTGATAGTTATAGGAGTGCATAGAAAGAAACTGGATGTACCCTCATGGTTGATGGTTGGACAGATCAAAGACAAAGAACGTTAATCAATTTCTTGGTGTATTGTTCTAAAGGTTTGTGCTTCGTGAAATCAGTAGATGCTTCCAGTATGGTAAAAAATGCTTCACACTTGTGTAATTTGTTTTCTGAGGTGATTAAATGGATTGACCCAAATAATATTGTGCATGTTGTGACTGACAATGCGGTCAATTATGTTGCTGTTGGTAGGCTTATTAATAGAAAATATGATAATATCTATTGGTCACCATGTGCTGCTCATTGCCTTAATCTTATTTTAAAAGATATAAGCAGCATGGCGCATATTTCTAACCTTGCAACATGTGCTTCAAAGATCACAGTATTTGTGTACAATCATACAATTTTCTTATCTTGGCTAAGACAAAAACCTCATTGGAGAGAAATTGTACATCCTGGTGCAACCCGTTTTGCAATTGTGTTTATTACATTGAAGAGCATCTTTGACCATAAAAAGGAGTTGCAACAATTGGTTGTCAATTTTCATTGATCACAAATTAGAAAGGAGTGCTACTGGTAGAGCTGTGAGTGCTATTATTCTGGACTGCAAATTTTCAGACGATTGCTTTACTGTATGTAAACTTGTGGGCCCTCTGATTTACTTGCTAAGGGTTGTTGATGCTGATGACAAACCATCTTTGGGATATGTTTATGAAAGAATGCTAAGGGCAGAAGATGCAATTAAGGAGATGTTTAGGCAATCCAAGACTGCATATCAACCGTACACAGATATTATCAATTCAAGATGAGACAAGCATTTGAAGAAAGATCTTCATGCGGTAGCTTACTTCCTGAATCCTAAATTCTTTTTTAATGAAAATTATAAAGAAGCACTTGATGTTATGCGAGGTTTGCTTGATCTTGTTACCTTGTATTGCAAGCGTAACAATTTGGATTCAATTCAAGCAATGAAAGAAATACATTTATATAGAGATCGAAATGAAAGTTTTGATAGACAAGAAGCTATTCGAGCTGCATCTGAACTTAAGCCTGGTAAGAATATGGATGAATATTTGTTTAATTAATAGTAACTTGTTTTATGCTCCTATGTTCTTAATTGATATCTTCTAATATGTTATGGTTTTATAATTGGTAGATGAATGGTGGAGGTTATTCGGAGGCTCTGCTCCATGTTTAAAAAAGATAGCTGTTCGCATTCTTAGTCAAGCATCTGCTTCTTTTGGGTGTGAGAGAAATTGGAGCTTTTTTTACCAGATTCATACAAAAAGAAGAAATAGATTGAAGCATGATAGACTCAATGACATTGTTTATGTTACCTATAATTTGCGTCTTAAATCCAGGTAATATATGTTCCATGAAATACCATATTGTTTCATTTGTAATCTTTATCATAACAAATTTGTAAATTATTAAATCTTCATATATTGTATTTAACTTTGATGAGTTTGGAAAACTATAAATTAAATTGATGATGATCAAACATTATTAACAGCAAAATTATTAATCTAATTTTGATCTATATATGTTAATTAAATTAATTTTGCTGTGCAGGGTTTATTTGGGCTGAAAAATAATTCTGGTACAAGCCCAATTATATTTAGCTTTGGTTTGATAGATGAGTATGGATAAATTGATTATTATGTCACTTGGGCCAAACTAATCCATTGTTATCACAAGCCCAAGTTGAACATGCTTTGCTATATGCCCTCTTGCATAAGCCGAAAAATAACTCATCAGGAAAGCAAATGTTATCAATTGCCAAATGAATGATGGATGAAACAAATGGGCCAGTTTTTATTAAACTTCAACATTAAGCCCATATCAAACCAAAGATCCAATGCTTGGTCTGAAACATAATGAAAGAAAGCAAATTGGCTCCATACTTTCCAACGGATTTCATTTCTCATTGAGGAATGGATTTCAAAATTTAATCTGCAAGCATTGGAAACATAAATGAGAGAGAGAGTATGAGTGACATGATTGATTTGATCAATGTAACACGCTACTCAAGCAAGGGAAGTAAAAGCAATCCATTTAATTTGTTTCATTTCAATTAATTGCTTTTATTCTTCATTCTCTCTCATCTTTTCTTCTTTCTCTTCGGTCAATGTCCAGGAAACAATGGAAGCTATGTTCAGCTACCAAAAGAAAGAAGGAGCTGCATGCATCAAGACCATCAAGCTAATGATGGCAAGAAAGCATAACAAAATAAAAGTATGCTGTGGCTGAGATTATCACCAAAAGTGGTAAGATTTGGTGAGGTAATCTCGGATCCTTCATACTCAGAAAGAAAGAAGGAGATTCGGCCAGCAAGGAGGAGATTCTTGGAGGCATGGCTTGTCTCTGATTCTGCTCAACCACCACAGGAAGTAGCTAGAGTGGCGAAGTGATGGAAGAGGTAGAGATTGGAGCAGATGAAGTCATAATCATCATGAAACATCAAGGGCCAGAAATCCATCTTGGAGAGCAAGCCAAGGATGGAGTGCTCGGATTGATGAAGAGTGATGACCAAGGAAGAACTAGAGGTATTTGCATGTTGGGTTTCGCATGAGTTACCTCTTCTCTCTCTGTGGCCGAACCGGTTCTATTTTGAAGGAAAAGAAGTTAAGCTTGGTTTTTTTGTTTCAACTGTGAAGGCTTCACTTCTCTATAAAAGGGGTGAACAGTCACGGTTTGATTCAAGGGAAGAAAGTGAGAGTGCAAGGCACAGAAGTCTCATAGCTACCTAAGCTTACAGATTTTCTTCTCCTTCAATGTATTCTGTTTTGTATTTTTCTGTTTAATTTTGTCATGTCTTGAGTCTCATGAAAAAGGCAAATAGTGAGGTTTGTATGAAAAAGCCATAGAGCGAAAAAAGGCAGAGAGTGCAAAATTAAAAGAAAAAGCCATAGATGTCCTTAGAGTTCCTTTGTTCATCTATGTTGTGTTTCATGATTCTGTGGGAATCTTCTTGTAAGTTGGGTTAGCACTTTACAGTTTATAATCTGGATGATTATAGTGAAATTCCATCATTGTTGTGATGGAGATTGGATGTAGGCTGCATTGCACTTAGCAGCTGAACCAGGATATATCTGGGTGTAATCTTCTCTCTCTACTTCTTCATTTCTGTTTCTGCTGCACAGGAGCTAAAATAAAAAATGTCTCGTGCCAAGTGACGAGACAAAAGTAAAAAGTCTCGTGGCTAGGGACGAGACAAAAACAGAAAAGTCTCCTCAAAGACCAGAAAGTGTAATTAAGAAAAAGGGGGCTAAGATTCAACCCTCCCTTCTCTTAGCCACTAAAACCATCAAACTTTTTAGGAAGGAAAAAGAAAAAAGAAAGCAAAAGACACAATATGATCCAATTGATTATGAAAGCATCAGTCAAGTTGACTTTTGGGTGACTGAAGAGGTTGTAGAGAAAGAGCCCGATCTTCCTAGTAATGTGGATGACTTATTGCGTGAGTATAGTATATTTAGTTTGTAATGATTTATTAGAATGTTGTTAATTTATAATATAATGATAACATGTCTATTTTATTAGGTGAAATTGATGCTGATTTATATCAAAGTGGCGATGGTAGTAGTGGTCTTTATGCTGCATCTCTTTATTCTTCTGCTGAACAGGGTGGGAATGAAGGTGAAAATCATCCCACCGAAGCAGATTTGCAACAAGTTCTTACGGATTTTGATGAGTGATAAACCATGATGTTGGGATTTAATATTTAGATATGTTTTTATTACTATTTAACTTTTGAGTTTGGATTTTGATAAGATCATATGTATTTGGTTGATGATATTTTATGTAATGTGTTAAATTTTGAAGATATTTTAAGATTTATATCAGACTATACTTATATTTTAGGATGTGTATTTATAATTTATTTATTATTCTATTCTAAAACGGTTTTTCCAGTTGAACTGATTAGACCAGTGAACCAGTGAACCAGTGACTAGAGCGGTTTGATAACCGGTCTGATTTTTTGAACCTTGGTTCTAACACTTTAGTTTATTCTACTTCTCTTATTAATTCCTTTTTATTGTCAATTTTATTTCATGAACTCTCTTGTTAATTTCAATTTCCTTTCAATGCAATTTTATGTTTTCATGTCCTTTGATGTTTACCTTAGTTGCTATTATTGATTTCTTGCTTATGTTAGTTATGGCTTTTATTAATTCTTGCATTTTGATGTTTACCTTTATTACACTCTAGATGTTTGATGAAATATTTCTTTTAGTTATGAATTAGATTTTCCTCTTTTTAGCTTAGGTTGGTTACTTGGATGACCTTGAGTTGCTAATGTCCAAGTGATTGATAATTGATGTCCATTGACACTATTTTTCATTAATTTAATTAGTGAGTGGTTAGGACTTATGGATTAGGATTGATGAAATTCATTTGACTTTTCTCTAATTTTGAAGATGACTAAATGGAATTGATCATTGTAATTATCATATTGTGGTTGGTAACAAGGATAGTGATCCTTAACCAGGGACGGATTTACATTTAACTGTGCGGGGGCAAGTGCCCCCATTGAATTTCATACAATTTCAACGTAGAACATAGAAAAAAAATATTTGCCCATATTCAATAAATAAATTTGACCGCACTAAATTTTTTCTCTTGGTTCACACTCTTCGGTATATAAGAAAGAAATAAAAGGACCCAAAACATAAACATTAATCAATAATAATGAATATATAAAAACATGAATATAAAGCACATCAATTAAATTTTAGTAGATATTATCATTAGAAGTGGATACACTATAGATAATGTTAAAATAAAATTATTTTCTATTTGCTAACTCGGTTCTGTTTTGAAGAAAAAGAAGTTAAGCTTGGTTTTTTTGTTTCAACTGTGAAGGCTTCACTTCTCTATAAAAGGGATGAACAGTCACGGTTTGATTCAAGGGAAGAAAGTGAGAGTGCAAGGCACAGAAGTCTCATAGCTACCTAAGCTTACAGATTTTCTTCTCCTTCAATGTATTATGTTTTGTATTTTTCTGTTTAATTTTGTCATGTCTTGAGTCTCATGAAAAAGGCAAACAGTGAGGTTTGTATGAAAAAGGCATAGAGCGGAAAAAGGCAGAGAGTGCAAAATTAAAAGAAAAAGCCATAGATGTCCTTAGAGTTCCTTTGTTCATCTATGTTGTGTTTCATGATTCTGCGGGAATTCCCTTGTAAGTTGGGTTAGCACTTTACAGTTTGTAATCTGGATGATTATAGTGAAATTCCATCATTGTTGTGATGGAGACTAGATGTAAGCTGCATTGTACTTAGCAGCTGAACCAGGATATATCTGGGTGTAATATTCTCTCTCTACTTCTTCATTTTTGTTTCTGCTGCACAGGAGCTAAAATCGAAAATGTCTCGTGCCAAGTGACAAGACAAAAGTAAAAAGTCTCGTGGCTAGGGACGATACAAAAACAGAAAAGTCTCCTTAAAGACCAGAAAGTGTAATCAAGAAAAAGGGGGCTAAGATTCAACCCCCCCTTCTCTTAGCCACTGAAACCATCAATTGGTATCAGAGCTTGGTCTCAAAGAGATCAAGCTTTGCAGTTTGGAGAAAAGATCCTCATGGAGAAAGCAGTGGCTCAAATCTGGTATCGTACAATCTCACAGAAGGGCAATCAAGCAACAGATCACCTCTTTTCAATGGGAAAAACTATACCTATTGGAAAGAGAGAATGAAGATCTTTGTGCAAGCAGTAGACTACAGGCTTTGGAAGATCATCCTAGAAGAACCACAGTTTCCTACTAACACTAGTGCTGAAGGAGTAGTCACTCTTAAACCAGAAGCAAGCTGGACAGAGGAAGATAGGAAGAAAGTTGAGCTAAATGCCAAGGCCATAAATCTACTCAACTGTGCTATCAGTTTCGAGGAGTACCGATGGGTATCACGATGCACAACGGCAAAGGAAATCTGGGATAAATTACAAATCACTCATGAAGGAAATACCATTGTAAAGAAGACTCGGATAGACATGTTAAACAGGGAATATAAAATGTTTACAATGAAGGAAGGAGAATCCATTGATGAACTGTTCGAACGGTTCAACACCATCACTGTTGGCTTGGATGCTATGGGAGTAACACATTCTGATTCTGTGCTTGTGAAAAGAGTGCTGAGATGTCTCACTTTAATTATTTCTGAGAGCAGTAATCTTGATTCCATGACACTTGATGATTTGAGAGGAAACCTTCTTGCTTTTGAAAACACTTATTTAAAAAAGGAGTCAAAAAAGAAAGGAATTGTTTTTTCTTCTGTAACTAACCCTCTGGATGATGAATTTAGTGATAACTCATCTGAAAATGAATTTGTGTTGTTTGCCAAAAAATTCAGGAAAATGGTGAAATTCAAAGGCAAAGGCGGCAGCTCAAGAAAAATGAAGAAAGACCTTAGTAAAGTAACTTGTTTCAACTGCAAGGAAATAGGGCATTACAAATCTGATTGTCCTAAGTTAAAAAGGGAAGAGAAGAAAAAAGGAGGGAAGAAGAAGGGTCTAATGGCATCATGGAAAGACTTGGAAAATGACTCAGACAGTGATGAAGAATCTGAGACCAAGTCACAGCCTTGTCTCATGGCAAATCATGTAGATCAGGTATTTTTTCAAAACACTGACACTAAAGACCTTCATCTTATGATAGATCACCTTTTTGAAAAAATAAGATGTTTTCTGACTGATAATCAAGATCTTGAACAACAAATTTTCGTTCTTAAAGATGAAAATGATTTTCTCAAAGAAAAGCTAAGGGAGGCCGAAACTGCTTGTGATCTTGTGGAAGAAAATAAGCAGTTGAAAGCTCAACTTAGAAGTTGTGAAAGTGATCACTCTGTAGTTGCATATGTAAACTGTTTTAAGAAAAATGAAGAGTTGCTAAAAAGGGTCAAAAGTCTTGAACATGACTTAGCCAAATTTACTCAAAGTTCTGAAAATTTAAATCAAATTTTGGCTAGTCAAAAACCACTCTTTGATAAAGTTGGTTTGGGATTTTATAAATGTGATGGAAAACCTTCCTTTAAAGATAAAGCTTCTTCATCCAATGACACAAGGTTTCAAGATCCCACCTACTTTAACAAAACAGCAACTCCAAGGTTTTGTAGATTGTGTAACCGAAGTGGTCATTTTTCAGTTCAATGTTTCTTTGGTGAAAGAATGATTGGTGATAAAGTTTACAAGGTTGTTTTTTATTACAATGATTTGGGACATAAGAGATGGTTTAACGTGAAAGGATCCAAGAAAATTTGGATACCTAAGGTCACTTGAGCTTATTTTGTAGGTATGCCTAGCATCCAAGAGGAAGGAAAATATGTGGTATATGGACAGCGGATGCTCTAGGCATATGACCGGAAAGACAACATTCTTCATAAAACTTGATGAATATGATGGAGGACTTGTCACTTTCGGTGATGATGGAAAGGAAAGATAGTGGCTGTTGAAAAAGTTAGTAAAAACTTTTCATCTTGTATAAATGATGTTCTTCTTGTCAATGGTTTGAAACATAATTTACTTAGTATAAGTCAATTGTGTGATTTAGGATTTGAAGTAATTTTTAGAAAATTTGTATGCTTGGTTGTTTGTGAAAAAACTGGGGATATTCTTTTTGAAGCCAAGAGATGCAACAATGTGTATGAATTAACTCTTGAGGACTTGAAAGAACAAAATGTAACATGTTTTACATCTCTTGAATCTGAAAAATGGCTATGGCATAGAAAGTTGGGTCATGCTAGCATGTACCAAATTTCTAAGCTAGTGAAGAAAAATCTAGTTAGAGGAATTCCTAAAATTAAATTTGATAAGGATCTTACTTGTGATGCTTGTCAATTAGGCAAACAAGTCAAATCTTCTTTTAAACCAAAAGATGAAATTTCAACCAAAAGGCCATTAGAAATGTTACACATTGATCTTTTTGGTCCAACTAGAACACAAAGTCTAGGAGGTAAACACTATGGTTTGGTAGTGGTAGATGATTACTCTAGATTTGGTTGGGTACTTTTTCTTGCTCATAAAAATGATGCTTTCCATGCTTTTTCAACCCTTTGCAAGAAAATTCAAAATGAAAAAGATTTAAAAGTAGTTCATTTGAGAAGTGATCACGGAAAAGAATTTGAAAACCAAGACTTTAAAAAATTCTGTGATGACTTTAGAATTTCTTATAATTTTTCATACCCTAGAATACCTCAACAAAATGGGGTTGTTGAAAGAAGGAATAGAAGCCTTCAAGAAATGACTAGGGCTATGTTATGTGAGAATGAAGTTCCTAAATTTCTATGGGCTGAAGCTGTAAATACAGCATCTTATATTTTGAATAGGACAACAATTAGAAAATGGTTGAAAAGAACTCCTTATGAGCTATGGAAAGGAATCCCTCCAAATCTTAAGTACTTTCATGTTTTTGGATGCAAATGTTTTGTGTTTAACAACAAAGAAAATCTTGGTAAGTTTGATCCAAATCTTATGAAGGAATGTTTGTTGGATATTCCACCACTAGTAAAGCCTATAGAATTTACCTTAAAGAACATAGAACCATAGAGGAATCCATACATGTTACTTTTTGTGATTCTAACTTAATTCTCAGTACTGTGATAGATAGTGATTCAGATTGTGAAAGAGCTGGAACACGCAAAGAAAATCCCAAGTCTGTCCAAATTGAAGAATCTGCCAATTCAGAATTGTCTCGTCAGATTGGAGGAGACATTTCCATTTTGTCTCCTAAGCCAGCACGAGAAATTGAAATATTGAGACCAGCAGAAACTCATCAAAGTTCAACACCACAAAAGAAGCCTAGAGAATGGAAGTCTATGAGGGGTTATCCTCATGACTTCATCATTGGTGATTCCTCTCAAGGAGTGACAACAAGATCCTCAACCAAAAGACAATCCGAACCAAGCAACTTTGCATTTTTGTCACAAATGGAGCCCAATAATGTGAAGGAAGCTCTTGAAGATCCATCATGGGTCAAGGCCATGCAAGAGGAACTCGCTCAATTCGACAAAAATGAGGTTTGGACATTAGTATCTCATCCGGATGGTAAGAAAGTTACGGGTACTAAGTGGGTGTTTAAAAATAAACTTGGTGAGGATGGACAAGTTGTTCGTAACAAGGCTAGATTAGTGGCCCAAGGTTACGATCAAGAAGAGGGAATAGATTTTGATGAGTCTTTTGCTCCGGTAGCTAGAATGGAAGCAATTAGGTTGCTTCTTGCCTATGATGCCCATAAGGGTTTCAAAATGTTTCAAATGGATGTCAAATGTGCTTTCCTTAATGGCTTTATTGATAGAGAAGTGTATGTGGTCCAACCCCCCGGTTTTGAACATAAAGATTTTCCAAATCATGTTTTCAAACTTTCAAAGGCTTTTTATGGCCTTAGGCAAGCTCCAAGAGCTTGGTATGAAAGGTTTAGTGCCTTCCTATTAGAAAATCAATTTCAAAGGGGTACCACGGACACAACTTTATTTATTAAAGCATCTAATGATGATATTCTTCTAGTTCAAGTTTATGTGGATGACATTGTGTTTGGTTCGGTCAATGAATCCTTGTGTGAGGAGTTTGGAAAACTCATGACTAGTGAGTTTGAGATGAGTTTAATGGGAGAGCTTACTTTCTTTTTTGGCCTCCAAATTAAACAAACTCCTAGTGATACTTTTATTCACCAAGAAAAGTATGCAAAAGAACTTATCAAAAAATTTGGTCTAGAAAATTCTAAACCAATGGGAACACCAATGCATCCAAACAATAAACTTGAAAAGGATGATAATGGCAAAGATGTGGATGAAACACAATATAGGGGAATGATTGGTTCATTAATGTATCTTACCTCCCCTAGACCGGATATTGTTCAAAGTGTGGGTGTATGTTCAAGATTTCAATCTCACCCGAAATAATCCCATCTTTCGGCTGTTAAACGCATCATTAGATATATTAAGGGAACATGTGATTATGGCTTGTGG
The DNA here is from genome assembly GCF_003086295.3 of Arachis hypogaea. Taxonomy (NCBI): domain Eukaryota; kingdom Viridiplantae; phylum Streptophyta; class Magnoliopsida; order Fabales; family Fabaceae; genus Arachis; species Arachis hypogaea. The sequence continues at coordinate 6,835,977 of NC_092044.1, read as the reverse complement.
TATCCAAAATCTGATTATTTTTGTGCAGTAGGGTTTTGTGATGCAGATTATGCAAGAGATAGAGTGGATAGAAGAAGTACCTCCGGCATGTGTTGTTTCCTTGGAAGTTCATTCAACATGTGGTCAAGCAAGAAACAAGCCACAGTTGCTCTATCCACAGCTGAATCTGAATATATATCCGCATCTGCTTGTTGTTCACAATTAATTTGGTTAAAAACGCAAGTGGAAGATTACAAATTAAAGATCAATAGTATACCACTCTTTTGTGATAACATGAGTGCAATAAATACATTTTTATAAAATAAGTACTTTTAGAACTAAAAATCCAAATACAAAATAACTTATTTATAAATTACTTTTAATATAATCATTTATTGTTTAAGCTATTTTTTCAAAAGGAACTTAATTAAGTTATTTACTTAAATTAGGCCTAAGTGTGAAGTAAAGATCCAAATTACCCTTGAAATTTGTCCCGCGCCTTAAAATAGCCCCGGAAATTTTATTTGGCAACTACTCCCATGAAGATGCCAAAAATATCTTCTCATCTTGTTTAAAAAGTGTAACTTATTTATTTTATAACACTTTAAATAAAGGTAACACTTTTACTTCAAATAAAATCAAGTCCTACAATCTATCATCCAATAGTCAAAATGATATATCCTCACATGATAACAATCATTAAATCTTCATTGAAGTAGCCACCATTTCATTTAACCCAATTTAAATTCTCAAATGTGGGTTCTTGATGTCTTTGGATTCATCTTCGCTTTGCCCAACTTCCATGTGACTGAGACTTAATGGAATTATCATAAACTTGATTGTCACCATCAAAATTTGGAATTCAAATTAGATTAATTGAAATTTCAAAGAACATTTTGAGGCGCGAAACAAATTCCAGGCGTCATTTGGCATTTTGCTCATTATATTTGCTCACCATGGATTAAAAATTTATCAATCAGACCTGAGACTAAAATACGCATTACATTAAATTGCGGTAGGTGAAGTGCAATTTAGTAGAATCCATTTACTGAATAATGAAGAATTTCTCAGTTTACTATTTGGCAAACGAATCATTACCTATAGGAGCGAGAGTGAGAATCCCAGCCAGCCAAATCAGCTGCTGCCTGCTTCAGCCGGAGCATCCTTCCATTTTTGAATCTTGTTTATATCAAGCATGGAATTTTGCATGTGCTTCTTCTCAAACGCTTCTTTGTAACTTCCATTCTGCTTCCTTACATGTGATGGATCAATATCATAGAACACAGGTATAACAACCTGTCCATATTCTTTTCTACACTCCAATATCCTCACGAGTTCTTCAAGGCACCACTTGGAGTCAGCATAGTTCTCCGAGAAGACGATAACAGACACATAAGAATCCTCGATTGCGCGAAAGAGCGGCGGCGATATCTCATCGCCTTTGTGAAGCTCGTAATCGATGAAGGTCTTTATTCGCTTTCTGCACAGAGCTTCGTGAAGATGGCAAGTAAAGTTGGTGCGCGTGTCCTCACCCTAAAACTGATAAATGCATCGTACATTCCATGATTGAACCAAACGGGAAGATAATGAAGAAGACGGAGGAGGTGGAGGAGGAGGAAGCTGTAACTGTCTTACGGCCGGGTCGGGTTCGGGTTAGATGAAGCGGCAGCAGAATCAAGAGGGAGGTTGGGGAAGAGGAAGAGTCGCATGCAAGCAATTTTAGGGGAAGCGCTGTGGAGTTGATCGTACTCGATCATCATGTTTTTGAGGTTGTCATCGTCGGTGACGGAGATAAGGGAGTCGAGATCCTCGCCGGGAAGCTGGTACTTGAAGGAGACGTCGGCGGAGGCGGCGGCGGGATTGCAGAGGGTGGCAAGCTTGGCAAGCATAGTGGGGAAGGTTACGGTCGTGCGGTCGTGCGGTGGACGTAGAGGATCTTGGTGTGGTCGCCGAAGTAGGAGAGCTTAGTGTGGCCGTGTATCGCGTTGGATCTCGCCGCCATAGCTGCATATGAATTTTGCTTTATAGTTCTCCATCTTCCTTTTGCTTTTTCGATTCTAGGTTTGGAGTTTGGAGAAGAAGAAGAAGAATAATGATGTGTTTGAGATGGGAAAGGAGGATGCTAGTCAACGAAAATACTCATCCATGCATATGGTCTGGAAAAGAATAAAAAATTAAAAATACGTATAGATCAGTTACTGTTTTTGGTGCTTCATACTCTATACACATCACTTTTTTCAGTAAGTTGGCCTGTGTGAATATACTCTGGGTCCAAATAATAAAGATCTAATTCAACTTGATGCATCGAACTCAAACTTAGATTCCTAAAATCAAACAATAATTTAGCAGTATAAGTGTCATCAAGGAGAATGTTGGCACTTGAGACACTTGAGTGGATAACTGGTAGTCTGGTACCTGAGTGCAAATAATCTACAGCTCTAGCTGCAACTATTGCTATCTCTAGACGAATTTTCCATGAGAAGCTGATCTTTTCTTCCTTGTGTAGCTTGTCAAAAAGGGTACCATCATTGAAAAATTCATAAACCAGTAAAGAAACTTCACTCTATCTCTAAGCAATAACCCAAGATGTGGACCACATTCATATGCCAGATTTGTTCTAGAAGAGCCACCCTATTATTGAACTCATTGATTAGGCTCTGATCAAATTCACTGAACTTCTCGATAGTTAAAAGTTAAAACCCTATTATTGGACAAAATTCCTTTGAAAAGCATACTATTAGGTCGTTTACCAATGATTAGACTTTCATCATAGTTGTTGGTAGCCTTAATAAGTTGCTCTGCAGTAAAGAATGTAGGTCACATTTTGTCAATCTGATTATATTGCGTAGGTCAAAAGCAAAGGAAATGAAGGAAGGCCAATTGATTTTGATGCTGGATTGGATCTGCTCGTTAATTTGGATTCAGCCAGCAAAGAAAATGTGTCTAAAGACATGCTGGTTCAAAACTTTTATGATCAACCAAGTACCATAGAAAGGTCTAAGCATTATGAAGAAAATCCAATTCTACTAAGAAGACAACTCCTGGTTCATACTGACATTAATAATCGGACCGTTGAAGAACCAAATCCGGAAAGAAAAAAGGAACAAATGGGTCTTGACAAACCTAAAGTCGAAGACAAGTCAGATGATCCTCTTGCTGAACTTGAGAGCATCTTGTTGGGAACACAGAAGTCGTTGCCGAAACCAGCCTGTTCTGCAAGCGATGTTGCCATAAGGGAAGCTCTGCATAATCTTGAATGCATACTTGAAAACATTCTTGGTGACATTGAACTACAACATAAGTTACAAATTTCTTTACAGTGCATAGAACAGGCATCAGATGGAAAAGCATGTCATCTTCTGTTGAGGATCTGATCAAAAGTTTTGCATCGACCCAAAAAGTAGAAGACAACACTAGATGCTTGGAACAAAAAGAAAAACTTGTGCACAAAATGTTAGATGCTAGGAAACAACAAGAATTACTGAAAGAAAGAATGAAACAATACAAGTTTCAAGCAGAAAGTGTTGACAGAGTGGTTTAAGATCTTGACAAACATATTCGCCTTCTTGTTGAACAAAGAAAAATCATCCAAATGAAACGGACCAAGTAGAATAAGGACTTGGAAGAATGTGATGGCAAAAGGAGGAAACTAACAGATGAGGATAAGAATTGCATAGCTGAAAGCAAGGAGCTAACGTTGACAATTAACAATTCTGAAGTCTCATATGCATCTGCAATATCCAAGCTGGAGAAGTTGAATGAGAAATGGGAAGGTTTTCGAACATCTTTTTCACTATAGAAGTTAAAACCTCATCGTAATGTAATGTTGTAGCACAAGTTTTAACAAGCTGTTTTAATTTTCTTAATTTTTCTCTCAAATATAGTAACTAGTTAAGCCTTCGTTATATACATTTTTTCTGTCGATTACAGTTTATATTTGAAAACAGAATATAGCTTTCTACCTTTTATGGACAAAAGATGCTTGTAACTGCACGGTTTGCTAATGATCAATGTTATAAGATACTTTTTTGTGTTTTGATTTGTTTTAACTTATCTTACAGAAACACATAAGGTTGAGTGTCACACAAAATGTAAGGGCCCTTGATTGTATACCATATACAAACACACATAAAGCTGAGTGACATAATATAAGAAACAATAATTGATACCAATGAACTGCAATCAGGAGTGGGTCAACCGGATGTGTCAGCTACTTGGTTGTCAGGAGGCAGCTCTGCCGGTGAGGTACCATGGCATTAACCTAGGAGCGAATCTGTGGTTGGTAAAAACTTGGAAGCCGGTGATTGATAAGGTAGAAGAAAAACTCAACTTGTGGAAAGCAAAGGTTCTTAACAAGGGCGGAAAGCTGGTACTTATCAAGTCAGTTATCAACAGTGCCTATCTATTACCTGAGTTTGTACAAGATGCCAAATGTGGTTGCACAGAGAATTATCTCTTTGCAGAGGAAATTCTTTTGGGAGAAGGATGATGGAAGACCGGGTATGGCACTAGTGAAATGGGAGATGATCCAGACACCTAAGAAGCTAGGAGGGTTGGGAGTGGGTGATGCGGTGGTCCGAAATACGGCATTATTGTTTAAATGGTGGTGGCGGTTCTCCAAGGAGGATTGTCCCCTATGGAAGAAGATTGTTTACTCTTGCAATAACTTGAACCCAAATCACTTGTTGTCAACTCAGAAGTGCAAATAAAGGAGCAACATGTCAGGTAGAAGATGATTGATGAGCTTGCTATGGAAGTAAGAGATGGTAGATCCACCAGATTCTGAGAGGATACATGGCTCCAAGGGGAAAAGTTGAAAGACAACTTTCCAAGACTCTTCTTGATTTCAAGCAAAAAAGGATCAGTTATTGGAGATTGTGGGTTCTGGAATGGGATAGAGTGGGTGTGACACTTCCAATGGAGAAGGGAACTACGACAATGGGAGACAAATGTACTGAACCAGTTGCTGCATGTCCTGCAATATGTTAGATTAATAGCAGATGTGCAAGATAGAGTGGTGTAAAAATTCAACAAGGAAGGCATTTATTCAACTAATTCATTTATGCATGTTTTGCATGAAGAGACTTTGGATGAGGAGCTTCTGAGTTACAGATTCACAAAAGAAATTTGAAACGGCCTAGTACCGCCACGAGTGGAATTGTTCTCCTGGTTTGTTTTGGTAGGCAGAGTCAATACTAAGGATCAGCTGAGTAAACTGGAAATCCTACAACAGAATGATACTATATGCATGTTATGTAAGAAAGATGCTGAAAATATACATCTGTTTATTACTTGTGAGTACTCTTGGCAGGTGTGGTGTACTTAGGTCTCGGCGTTTGGACAAAAGTGAATTACCCCTAATACTGTGAAAGAGCATTTTGAGAGTTGGTAAGCTGTGTCAATGAGGAAAGAAGTACACAAATATTGACTAGTTGGTTTCTTTTCAGTGATATGGACTATATGGTTATGCAGAAATGATGTCATTTTTCACAACAAGATAACAAGTATTAGAGACTGCGTGGAACAATCCTTTTCATATGCCACATAATGGTATTGTAAATAACATGTTGTTGATGGCAATGCCAGAAATGACATAGGTGTTGTACGACTGTTATGGTTTGTTTGTTTGTATTGCTCCACATGTGTTTTGAGCTTTTTCTTTAAAAAAAAAAAAAAAAGAAACAATAATTGAAGCTGATTGCAATTCTCCAAGGACAGTTTCTAGCTGAAGTATTTTTATGTTAGCTAGTAATGTCATTATACAGCTCCCCTTAAGCCTTTGGTTATTTGTAATTCTGATAAGAGGCTGATACTGTCAGGGAGCTCAATCAATTTACTACAATCCTTAAAATGCAATATTTGTAGCGATACTAAGCCATTAAACAGGAGATATAGCTGTTCTTTCTGAAATTCCACTTCACCGTGAAAAAGATTAAGATATTTTAGGGATTTCAAGCCAGGCAACTCATTTGGAAGATGCTCAAGTCTTAAGGGGCTTAAGATTGTTTAGAATCCTAATGGATGTGTGCAATGTTTCAATTGCTGTCCTGCTTAGATATTAACTAGTAAGTGCTTCTCGCTTTTAACCTGAATGAGAGCTTTGCAGTTGTCCAGTATCACAGTAAGAGCAGATAGAACTGATTCATGAAGATGACACAACATCTCTAAACCAGAGAGATTCACCCATCTAAAGTCTTGATGCATTAGACATATCTGGAAGGTTCATTAACTTTTGACATTCACTCAGATCAATCATTTCTAGATTGTTAAGATCCTGCAACAAGTTGAAAGGAAACATCACAGCTGAAAATCTTTAATAAAATTTTGATTGATCTCGGAAAGTAAATATATATACAGATACATATACCTTTTTCCCTGCCAAAGCTCTTCCACATTGCCGTGGCACCTGTGAATATCAACAAGAAACTCAACACACAATCTTAGCGGAAGATACTTACAAGGGTATCCTTCCCACTTAAGGTACCTTAATTCTTTACGAAACTGTGTAAGGCCTTCAGATAGGTACTCACCACAGGAACTCTTACCTCTGGCGAAATAGAATTTTAGAAATCTTATCCTATTCATCTTTTTAATATATCGAACTAAACTGTATATCTTCTATCTGAGATATGTTCAAAAGTATGCCTTCCACTGTTAGTTCCCTGTTAAAACAATAATAAAAGAAACTAATATCAAATTAAATACTTCTATGTGAAAGCATATGCCTGAAAATAAATTAGTAAAATTGTTCTCCTTACTGTGTTGTTTTAAAGTACTAAGTACTTAACACGAATGTCTTTGACATCCCTCAATCTGCTACAGCCTCCAAGATCCAGTTCGGCTTCTTGGTGCACGCACTATCTCCAAAGCCATTTCTTGTAACAAGTCATGCATTTGTATTCTCTTGTCATAAGATGTAGTACATATTAAAGTTTTATGTTTAAGTTCGACCAGTCCATTGTTTGGTTCGAATCAATTGCAAGCATGTAGTATCTTCTTGACATGGTCTTCTACTTTTGTGGCAAAGTATCTTTGGCTGCAGACAATCTAATACCTTAACACCTCTTGAATTTCTACATTAGGGGAGTTTTCAAGTTTTCTCATAGTGCTTTCCCAAAAATCTTTATCCAGTGATCTCGAAGAGGATAAATATGAACCCAGTGCATTTAGAGCAAATGGAATACCTCCTGCATATTCTACTGCTCGTTTTGAGAGTTCCTCATATCCCTCTTTGGGATGGATTTCCCTAAAGGCTCTAAGGCTAAAAAGCTTTAGAGATTCTTCGGGGCTCAATGCCTTGACCTCGTATATCTCATCTACTTTGTTAGTAAGCAAACACCTATTTCTTGTTGTAATGATGACTCTGCTATCTTCTGGTAGGTCATCAAGAACTTTAGACTCTTCACACAAGTACTCTAATTGCTCAAGAGTATCCACACCATCAAGCACAATGAGAGCTTTTTTCAGGCTTCTTGTTGTGAGTTTAGTTCCTACAACCTTACCTATAGGATTAATTTGCTTTAGTTGCTCCAAGAGCTTTCCACGTAAATATGCCAACTCACCATATTTTGATTCTTCTGTTATATTTTCCAAGAAGCAAACACTATCATAGTGGGGAGTGAGGATGGTAAACACAACTTTAGCAATTGTCGTCTTTCCTATTCCCCCAATACCCCAAATTCCAATTCTTCGAGCATTTTTGAGTAATAACTCAACGTGTTTACGAGTTTCTTCAATTCCAACAAGCCTTTTTGTGGTATTGGAATATCCAAATTCCAATAGCTTTTGCAAAACATCTTTGACAATGTCCTTGATGAGTAGAGATTCGTCCCTAGCATAAATATATAAAATACACATAACAAAAGGAATTTTTACATAAAGAGTTTTATCGATCGGAATACTTAAGGAATATATTAATTAGTATATAGTCCATTTTCTTTTTTTTTTGAGTTTGATATATCATTCTTGACCACAAAGTTTTAGAATCAATGTATAAAAATTTAAAAATTGAATCTGAATACAATAATAAGTAGGATAACTATATAATAGGATTTTGGATTTCTTGTTTATCACTTAAGTTTAAAGAGAAATTAACTAAAATGTCGTGAAAATCATGAGGTATGTAAGTCGTTGGATAAGTCATGTTATTTCATTGGATTATTGTTTGAATAATAGTAATTAGTAAATATCTTAAAATATTGAGAGTAAAATTACATCAATAAATTTAAAACTTTTTTTGGGGGGATAAAATTTCTAAAATGTAATCAAATATTGGCTTAGTTGGCTCCTTCTTTAATGGGCAAGATTTTTCTAGGACCTTGAGGCTTTACAGAGTCTTAAGAGAATGCAAGGACTTTCTTGACAACATTTCATTCACATTTTAGTCCCTTTAATTAATCATTTTTATACAAAATATCAGCTTAAAAGTTAAATTGGGATTAAAAATCCTACATTCTCATTAATAACCACAACCTGAGCACCATTTAAGGATTTGTTTGCCAATAAATTACTCCATACACAAAGCGTGGGATTCAAACCCAACACACTTGCTCAAGTGGACAAATGCTAAACCAACCACAAGTTAGTTACAGTCAAGAGTCAAGTCAGCTAATTACGCACTAATCCAGCTAATTAATTAACAAATAATACATAGATAGAAGGAACACAACTAACCTACTTTGTGAGTCGAATCCAGATAGATCTGTGGCTTCAGCCAGAGCAGCCCTCCACCTACGCTCTTCGGATTCATCGTTCAGGAGATTCCGTTCCTGTTCAGAAAAAGCTTCCTGATAAGTCTCTCTCTGATAGCGTACCTGTGATGGATCTGTATCGTAGAACACAGGAATAACAAGCAGCCCTAGATGTTTTCTGCACTCCATTATTTTCACCAGTTCTTTCAAGCACCATGTTGAGGAAGCGTAGTGTCTAGAAAAGACGACCACCGATATGTATGAGTTTTCGATTGCTTTACAAAGTGAATCCCAAATGCCATCTCCTCTTTCAAGTTGATAATCTATGAATGTTTCGATTCCCTTGTTGGTAAGAGCCTTATGAAGATGGCTGGTGAAGCCGGTGCGGATGTCCTCCCCTCGGAAGCTAATAAATACATCGTACCTTTTGGGGGAGACCAGAGATGAGCATGCAACAGAGTGAGCCATATTATGAGAACACCGTTGGATGGTCGGTTGTACTGTGTCAAAGGAAAAGGGATAATAATGGCAATGGCTATGGCTATGCTAAACAAACAAAAAAGATAAAAAGAATATATGCTCTCCAATATTGACTTATAGGTCAACCCGATTAATGGGTTTTTTTAAGGGTAAAACCTGTAAAGAAACCAAACTCACACCAATATTACGTGAAAATCTCAAAGCAAAACACAACAACAACAACTACAACAAAACCTTATCCCACTAAGTGGGGTCGGCTACATGAATTAAACGACGACATTGTACTCTGTCATGTATCATGTCTACAGAGAGATCGTTTACATGTAGATCTCATTTGACCACCTCATGGATAGTCTTCTTAGGTCTTTCTCTGCCTTTCGCTCTTTGTCCATCTTCCATCTCATCCACCCTCCTGACTGGACTATCGGTCTTCTTCTCACATGTTCAAACCACCTGAGACGCGATTCAACCATCTTTTTCACAATGGGTGCTACTCCAACTCTTTCCCTTATATCTTCATTCCTTATTTTATCCAATCGCGTATGACCACTCATCCATCTCAACATCTTCATCTCTGCCACACTCAGCTTATGTTCGTGCTCCCCTTTAGCCGCCCAACACTCCGTACCATACAGCATAGCCGATCTTATAGCGGTGCGATAGAATTTACCTTTAAGTTTTAAAGGCACTTTTTTGTCGCATATAAAACCAGATGCACTCCGCCATTTTGACCAACCTGCTTGGATCCTATGATTTACATCCTGTTCAATCTCTCCATTATCCTGTATGATGCACCCAAGATACTTAAAACTTTTAACTTTTTCTAGGATGTTTTCTCCAATCTTCACCTCTATATTTGGGTTTTCCCTTCTCAGACTGAACTTACATTCCATATATTCCGTCTTGCTACGGCTTATGCTCAGACCATACACTTCTAAAGCTTCTCTCCATAACTCAAACTTCTTATTTAGGTCTTCCCTTGACTCTCCCATAAGGACGATATCATCGGCAAAAAGCATGCACCATGGCACAGGCTCTTGGATGTGCTCTGTGAGTACTTCCAGGACTAATGTGAAAAGGTATGGGCTTAAGGATGATCCCTAGTGTAATCCTATACCAATATGGAATTCTTCCGTCACACCACCTTGAGTCTTCACACTAGTTGTGGCCCCATCATACATGTCTTTAATTACCCGAATATATGCGATCCTTACTCTCCTCTTTTCTAAAACCTTTCATAAGACCTCCCTTGGTACCCTATCATACGCTTTTTCCAAATCAATAAACACCATATGTAGGTCCCTTTTACTACTACGATACCTCTCCATCATCCTTCTTAATAGGTATATCGCTTCAGTGGTAGATCTTCCTGGCATAAATCCAAATTGATTCTCTGTTACTTATGTCTCTTTTCTCAACCTCCGTTCTATCACCCTTTCCCATAACTTCATAGTATGACTCATAAACTTAATCCCTCTATAGTTTCCGCAACTTTGTATATCCCCTTTATTCTTGTAGATAGGTACCAAGGTGCTCTTTCTCCACTCATCAGGCATCTTCTTTGACCTTAAAATCTCATTAAAAAGCTTGGTTAACCAGTTGATGCATTTTTCTCCAAGACCTTTCCAAACCTCAATCGGGATATTATCAGGTCCTGTTGTCCTGCCATTTTTCATCTGCTTTAAAGCCTCTTTTACCTCGAAGTCTCGAATCCTTCGATAGTAGTCAAAGTTTTGATCTTCTTCCCTTGTGCATAATCGACCAAGGCTCGGAAGAGTCTTTTGTCCCTCATTAAATAACTCGTAGAAGTAACTCTTTCACCTTTCATTAATCTTCTCCTCTTGAGCCAACACCTCTCCATCCTTATCCTTTATGCACTTAACCTGATCTAAATCTCTCGTTCTTCTTTCCCGACTCTTTGTGATTCTATATATACATTTTTCTCCTTCTTTTGTGCCCAACGACTGGTAGAGACCCTCATATGCTCTTGTTTTTGCTTCACTTATAGCCACTTTTGTCTCTTTCTTAGCCGCCTTATATTTTTTCCAATTATCTGCATTGCGGCATAAAGACCACTCTTTAAAGCATTCCCTTTTTATTTTTATCTTTTCTTGTATACTCGCATTCCACCACCAGGACTCCTTGTCTCTTGGTCCTATTCCTTTAGATTCACCAAAACTTTCTTTTGCTGTTCTTCTAATAACTTCTGCCATCTCCCTCCATATCTCTTCCGCGCTTCCGTTCCCATCTCACTTTGCCTCTTCTCCTACCCGTCTTAGGAAGTTTCTTTTTCCTCACCTTTCATCCGCCACCACCTCGTCCTTGGGTCCTTCGTATAATATCTTTTCCTCAACTTTTTCTCAACGCGAAAATCCATGACGAGCACCCTATGTTGTGTTGTCAAACTCTCTCCCGGAATAATTTTACAGTTAATGCAAAATTTTCGGTCAACTCTCCTCAACAAGAAGAAGTTGATTTGAGAGCTTGTCATGCCACTCTTATAGGTTATAAGATGTTCGTCTCTCTTTTTAAAACATGTATTTGCGATAAGAAGATCAAAGGTTGAAGAAAAGTCCAAAATAGTTTTACCCTCGGCATTGATCACCCCGAAACTATGGCCTCCGTGAATACTCCCATATCTAGTCACTTCTCTCCCAACATGGCCATTTAAATCTCCTCCTAAGAAAATCTTATCTCCCAAAGGTATGCCTTGAACCAAACTCTCTAGATCCTCCCAAAACCTTATCTTGTGTTGTTCGTCCGAACCCACTTGCGGTGCATAGGCGCTAATCACATGGAAAGCACCTCCCTCCACCACAAGTTTGATAGAGATGATCTGATCTCCCACCCTCTTGACATCCACTACGTCCCTCTTCCACTGCTTATCCACAATTATTCCAACCCCATTCCTATTCTTCACCTTTCCTGTATACCAAAGTTTGAAACCAGAAGTATCTAACTCCCTAGCCTTTGCACCAACCCATTTCGTTTCTTGTAGGCACATAATGTTAATCTTCCTCCTTGTCATGGTGTCCACCACCTCCATGGACTTTCCTGTTAGAGTGCCTATGTTCCATGTCCCAAATCTCAACCTTCTGTCGCTTCGACCTTTACCTTTTACTTTATAAACTAGCTTATTTACCCTCGTCCGTTCACGAAAACACGAGAACCCTTGCTCATTTAACACTACATCCGGGCACCGATGCAGCGGCTCTTGCTTTGACACCGTACTCGAGCCATACGACGCGTTGCTTCCGGGCAACGACCTAACTTTAGCGCAATAATGTCTGTGATTCATGTCATGGGGGTTCGGCTATATTTTTATGTTGGTTGCCGAAGACCTAACACAACCCTCCTCCTTTATCCGGGCTTGGGACCGGTTATGTACCGCAAGTGTAACATAGGCAGAGTTAATCTCAAAGCAAAAAATATTACATGTAAATTAGGGGTGTACATGATTCGATCTGGCCTGAAGATTCGGTCCAGTTCCGAATATTTTAGGGGTTAATTTAGTGTGATTTCATCGAATTTAGGATTGGGTAAGGATCTCAAAAATAGATTCGGTCATTATTTTGGGTCGGGTCCGGATCATAGCTCGGGTCATCCAAACTCGGTCCGGTGGCCCGATCATCATACACAATTAATATTTTATGTTATTAGTGATAGATGATGACTATTCTTATGTAGAATTTAAATATTGTAAACCTTAATATTTTGTGTTATTAGTCGTTATAAGATTATAAGTTAATATTTTATGTTTAAAATGCATAAGATTTTAGACTAATGATATTATGTTATTTGTATTGATTTAAATATTTGATGTTATTAAACAATATTAATATTGATTATGGTTATGCTTTAATTTTAGAGAATGGTTAGTTCTTGTTATATTTTTTTAAGTGAATTTTACTATGTAATTGTGAAATAATGGTTGGAGATTAGGTGATTTTTACATGCTAAAGATCTGGTTCTTACCCGATTTTTATCCAATTTTCACCCGGCTCGAAGATGTGAAGGTTTTATCGGGTTTAGGATCGAGTTAGGATTTAAAAATTAGGACCGGTCTATATTTTGGGTCGGGTTTGGATTAAGCCAAACCCGGTGTGGCTCGACCCATGTACACCCCTAATGTAAATTTTTTTACCAGTTTTATAGTTTATATGTAAATCGAATTTATTATATTCAATTTAGGGTTTGTCAATATAATTCGATTAAGTAGGTTTATAGTAAAATTGAGGTAAATAGTTTTAATTTAGTAGGGTTTAAATATTGGTTTAACAAGTACATGGTAAATTGAATTTATAGACTTCGAATTGCACTTATAATAAATATAATAAATAGAAACAAGTGATTTCAATTTACATACCTATTAAATCGAATGCAATAACCTCAATTTACGATCTCATTGAAGAGCATAGGTAAATCGAAATCAATAGATTCGATTTATTAACATCAGGCCTATATATGGAATTTGGATTCAACTGGTTCAAATTACAAATCACAAAATGAACCTAAATGAAAATTTTGTCAATAACCCCCAAAATTCAAATTTAACTACATAAAGGACGATTCAAATCGTATCTATTAATTGATGGAGTTGCATATATTGCTAGTGTCATTAATGAAAAGGTTAGTGAATAAAAATATTTTTTGTCAATATAGGTTAGTAATGCTAGTAATGTTAACATGCTTCCTCTAGTAGCTATTAGAAATTAGAAAATTAGAAAATTAATTAGGAATTAGAAAATTAATTTTTTTAATATAAAAGGTGGTTAGAAGTAGTGATTTAGTAATTAGTTGGATTTTAAAAATTTAAAATGGTACTTAAAAATATTAGTTAAAATAGTAAATGTAGGCTCTATTAGATTTTTTAAGTTATTAGTTTTATATTTAGCGAGAAGTAGTTTAGAGTTAGAATTTCCTTTAACTCAACAGTGCTAGTATGGTGATTGAGGATTGCAATATATTTTATACGTTAAAGTTAAATTTTTATTAGAGTACTCCCTTGTTAAACCCATTTAGTTTTAGCATTTTGTCTTTTGTTTGAAAATGTAAGATTATATGTTTGGGTTTATGTTTTTTTTCCAATTAGGTCATGCATTATTTACTATTTTATTATGGTTCTTATAAATAATTTTTTATGGTTCTTATAAACAATTTTTTATAAGTTAGGTCAGACATTATTTACCATTTTTTCAATTTTTTTAATTGAACACTATTTTGTTATAGTTCTTATAAATAATTTTCTATCGTTGTGCAGCACTAATCCTGTATCACCAGCATGAGAAGACAACACGGTATGTCTCTAGATGGCAGGATCGTACCCTACTTGCAAATGGCCGGTTTATACTATTTTGCGAGACTGAACGAGACCTGGTTTTAGGTTGTATGAGCCATTGATGAATGCATTCATAGAGAGATGGCGTCCGGAGATGCATACTTTTCACATGCCACTTGAGAAGTGCATAATTATGCTACAGGATTCAGCGTACCAATTAGGTCTCCCGATCAACGTTCAGTACGTCAACGGATGCCTCACGGACTTTGAGAGATACATTGACGGTGGCCGCCCAACATGGGAATGGTTCGAGGAGCTATTGGGTATTTTACCTCATGCGAACTGCATCATCATGGTTATACTGGTGCATGTGTCGTGTGGCCAACAGGAACGTGAAAAAGTTAGCCGGTCTATTACAGTTCCTTCAGTCAAGTGATAAACCTCATTTGTAGGGTTTATCTTATGCTTCATTTAAGGGATTTTATGACCTTTTACCCACATTTATTCAATGAAATAGTATGGTTTCATGATTGTCTCCTAATTTGTGCTTAAGTATGAAAACATGCTTTCTAGGTCCTTAATTAGCTAAATTTAATTCACCTTTGATTCCACTAGATGCCTTGATGTGTTTGTAAAGTGATTTCAGGTTGAAAAGGTTAGGAATGAATCAAAGGAGTGAGAGAAAAGCATACAAAGTGGAGAAGATCATGAAAATCCAAAGAATTGAATTCGACCATGGACGCGCGCGCACACTAGGCGCTTACGCGTTGGTGCTAGTATATGATTTTTTAATGAAAACGTGGCCAGCGAATTCAGAAGGGTTGTGGGGCCCAATCTCAACCAACTTTGGCACAAAAAATGCTATTTAAAGCCAAGGATTGAAGAGCAAAGGGGGGATTCCATCATTCACACTCATTAGGATTAGTTTAGAGTTAGTTTTAGAGAGAGAAGTGAGTTTAGATCTAGATTAAAAACTCTTAGATCTAGTTTAATTTCATGCTTTGATTTACCTTTCTCTTTGTAATTCTTCCTCTTCTATCCTTCCTCTCTCTAGTTTAGCATTTAATTATTGTAATTCTCTACTTTTATGTTGTTGCACTTTTGTTCTTCTATTTCTCTTTAATGTAATTTATGTTTTTATATTCCTTTATTGTTTTCTTTGATTTGTTGTTGTTTAATTTCTTGCAATTGAGTAGTGTAGATTTACTTTCCTTGCAATTTTACTATGCTTTTCTTTTATTGCCTTCCAAGTGTTTGATAAAATGCTTGGTTGGATTTTAGAGTAGAATTTTATGCTCTTGGCTTGAAAAGGTAACTTAGGACTTCTTGAGTTGCTAATGTCCAAGTAATTGATGATTAGGATCCATTGACTAATTGAATTAGTGGAGAGTTAGGACTTATGGATTAGGATTGATATAGCTCATTTGACATTCCTTTACTAGTTAGAGGATGATTTAATGGGATTGATCATTGCCAATTCTCAAGTTGTGGTTAGTGATTAGGATAGAGATCCTTGACCACCAACCCTTGCCAAGACCTTTTTAGCCATTAGTTTACTTCCTTGCCATTTATCTTTCATGTCTCTTATCAAAAACCCCAAACATAACTCATAACCAATAACAAGACACTTTATTGTAATTCCTAAGGAGAACGACCCGAGGTTTAAATACTTCAGTTTATAGATTTTAGGGGTTTGTACTTGTGACAAACAATTTTTTGTATGAAAGGATTATTGTTGGTTTAGAAACTATACTTGCAACGAGATTTCATTAGTGAAATTCTAAACCGTCAAAAAATCTATTCATCAAAATGGCGCCGTTGCCGAGGAGTTGCAATGATGTGATGTTATTAGTTATTGTATATATGTGAATATTGTGAATATGTTTGCCTTTTGTCTCTTTGTTAATTTTTGGTATTTGTAGTAGCTTGTTTCCTTTATTTGTTACTAGTTTTTTGTTTTTACTTTCTCTTGCTATCATGAATTCTCACTTTGGCTATGAGCTTGGTTCTAATTATGTTGTAGGAGATGTGAATTTCAATGACAACATGTATCAAGGATGGAAAAACCAACGGTGGGAGGAGCCATATGCATATGATCAATCCTCATGGCAACAACCTCCACCAATGCACTATAAAGAAGAGCCATTCTATGATGCATACCAATCCAATGGCTATGGCGAATCTCCTTGTGACTTTCAAGAACCACCACCATATGCCTATGAGCCATGTCCTCAACATAGCCCTCAACCATACTCACAAGCCTCTTTTCACCAAACACCTCCATATGACCTTAATCCTTATCCACCATACCAACCACCTTTTGAGCCATGTGAGCCATACATAGAACCACCACCATTCCAATACCAATACTCCTAAGAACCACCTCAATATACACTACCACATCCTTACCAAGAAGAACCACCTTCCTATTATGAACCCTCTCTCCAAGACAATGAACCCTCTTATCCATCCCAATCCTCAATGGATGACACCCTTGACCTTATACTTCAAGGACAAAGAGAGATGCAAAGGGAGACACTAAAATTTGTGGCTACTTTGACCAAGGTAGTAAGCATCTTAGCCTCCCAATATTTGAGCACTCAAAGCACTCCCATGGTCACATGTGGAGAATCAATTAAAGAGCAAAGCATGAAGGAGAGGTTGGAAACTCCGGTGGAGAAGGAGGAAGGCCACTTTGTGTTAGAACAATTGGAGGAGCCTATGATCATCGAAGAAGAGGAAGAAGTGGTTGAAGACTTAGGAGATGCGGAACCTCTATGGGAACCTCGAGTTGAAGAAAATTCCTCCAAGAAGATTGAGTTTGATGTTGAGGAGGAGAGTGCACAACCTCCAAAACAAATTTCGGATGAAGACTTGGAGGGAATGAAGCAAGAATTGAGTTTCCTTAGTGATGAAGATCATGCATCCAATCTTCTTGATGAAGAATCCTTTGAATTTGAAGAACCTTCTCCCAATGAATTTGAAAGTGATGTAGAGGTAGATTTCTCTCGTCCTCCAATTTATGACTTGAGTGATGGAGAAGAGGTAGATGAAAATGATGAACAAAGAATTGAAAGTGAAGAAGTTTGTGAAGAGGTGGAGACAATCAAGGAAAAACACAAGGGAGTAGAGCTTGCAAGAACATTAGAAATACCTCTCCCTAAGCCACCACCGTCCATTCTTTCATTCAAGTGGGTAAATTCCTTATACTTAAGCTTTATTATCCCCCTTGAATATGGTTTACTTAAGATGGATGGTCAACTTAGAAATATTTGTGGATTTAAAAGCAAGAGGGAGATGGTTAATGGTTGGCATTGTAAATCAAGGTTCATTATGGTGACATGTTCAAAGTTTAATAGCAAATGTTGGTATAGAGCTAAATCGCTTGGGTCTAGGAGCATGTTTGGCCATTTAAATGAGAATTCTAAGGTCACACCACCCGAATGGACTAATAATGATGATAAACTTCAAGACGAGTGTGAAAATAAAGTGTGGGATCCCGGATCGCACAAGGAGAATCAATTTTGGGAGCCCATGGTTTGTGAGGAACTCCACCTAAGCTTAGAGTTATTAATTTTGAAGAATGGTGCTTATTGGAGACTCAAGCATTGATGGATGTTCCAAGATAGCTTCAAGCACAAGCCACCTTGAGAAGAGCTCCCCATAAGTCCAACTTAAGGACAATAAACAAAAGTGCTAGGTGGGAGACACCCCACCATGGTAAATTCTTTTCATTTTCTCTTTTGTAAATATTAGTAAGAATAGGTTAATTTTCATGTTTTGTTTTGTTTGTTGAGTTTAATTAGTATTTTAGCATGTTAAATAAGGTTTTATAGTGTTTTGGTAGCTGTTTGGAGGTTTGAAATGCTTGGATTGATGCAAAAACATAGAAAAATTAAAAAAATAGAGCACCATCCACGCGTACGCGTACAGTGTGCGTACGCGTGCCCAAGCTTTTCGGCCATTCCACGCGCACGTGCACATGACGCGTCCGCATGGATGCAGAAGTTCCACTCCCAGCCAATAACCCGAGAGTTGCGCCTGCACTGTGCGAACTTTGTGCCTGAGGCACAAACATCAACCCGCACGTAAGCGCGATGGACGCGTGCGCGCCCCATCCCCAGTTTACCAGGCACGCGTACGCATTCCTTACGCATACACGCAGATGTCCTTCCTTCACTACATTTTTTTCTTCTCATCTTTCCATTTCTTTCCTCCTCCTTTCTTCTTCTCTTCTTCTACCCCTCATCCAACACTCCCAAACACCATTGATAACCATTTATTTTAGTTAACTAATTAGTTAGTTAGTTAGTTGATTAGTTAGTTTTAGTTAGTTTTCATTTCATTTTCTCTTTTTCATTGTAAGTGTTGGATTGTTATTCTTGTTTACCATTAATTGCTATTGAGTATTATAAAGGGATGTTATCTTAACATCATTATGTTTATAATCTTTGTTGGATTCTATTGTTGAGGTTATATTTTACTACTTGGTTTTGAGTTTTTCGTGCTTACCTTTTAAGAATACCAATTACACTAGATTTGCCTTCAAGCATGTTTAATCTTTTTGAATTACATGATTTGGCCACCATGTGATTTGACTCAATTTCCTTGATTAGGCAACTTCTCGATGGATGATGTTGTACATTTACCTTAATGCATTGTGTTTCATGATTATATGCATCCATATGTTTTTCACTTGAATGCTTTCATGCTTCTTTAATGCTTGTTTTACTTTACAAGTTTACTTAAAGCATCTAAAGTACACTAGGAGAAGTGAAGTGCATACTTCTTTTGTGACATCACCCTTTTATGCTAATGTGTGTTCTAAAAGGCGCCTAATTTAGAATTCACATACCTAATATTTCTTCATGTCACACTAATTCACTCACTCATTCCT
Source organism: Arachis hypogaea (assembly GCF_003086295.3). Taxonomy (NCBI): domain Eukaryota; kingdom Viridiplantae; phylum Streptophyta; class Magnoliopsida; order Fabales; family Fabaceae; genus Arachis; species Arachis hypogaea. Next base: position 6,816,653 of record NC_092044.1, on the reverse strand, counting down.
AGTGATTTACCTCATTCCAACAATTATGCTTCCTTGCTTTTGTTTTCTCATCTTATGGTGTTATATTTTTGTTTTTCATGATGGATGCACCACAAGCAATAACGAAAGCGGAAAAAAGAACACGCAGCAACCAGGTTGACCTACCAGCTGAAGGTAGCAATCCGGAAAGTCGTCGTACCCCCTTGCTCATCTTTGAGTGCACCGAGGACGGTGTAAACTTTTAAGTGTGGGGAGGTCGTCCGACCGTTCGACGATTTTGGGTGACAAGTTTCTAATCCCAACACTTTTGCATTTCATTTTAGGTCTTTTAGGATTTTTTTGTTTCATTTTCTTAATTTTTGCATATATATACACAATAAGCTTAGTCAAAATAATGAAATTTTTCGAAAAAATTATCTATAGTGCACCTCAATTGATTTGAATGAAAAACTTTTTCATAGAACTTGCTTGAATTATATATATTATGGATCATATTTTTAAGCTAAGAACACAAGGTTGTGAGACTTGAGCCTAATGGTGTGGTTACATCTTATAACCACTTATTTTTCCTTCTTATGTGCAATTATTATCTTTCTATTATTGTAAGCTTTGATTTGTTTGATTCTTTTTGTCTATTATTTTGTGTATTCATGCATTTATATGATTGAGACCATCATTTCATTTAGCTCACTTGTTGAAATAGCCTTACCTTTGATCTTCCATTGTTAGCCAACTTTGAGCCTACGATTAACCCACTTTATTCTTTAATTTAGCACATTACAGGCCTTAAAGCGAAAAACAAATAAATGTCCTTAATTTGGATCTTTGATTAGCTTAGGCTAGTGTGTGTGAGTATCATTCAAGTGTGGGAAAACTTAGGACATTGGTTGGGAAACAGGGTAGTTTTGTATTTTTGTTGTAAATATTGGGAATTGGGTACATGCTCATGTGTAATGAATGTATAGACCTTATGCATTGATACTTTTGTATATACTTTATTGCAAAAAGAAAAAAAAAGAAAAATAAAAGAAAAAAAGAAAAGAAAAAGAAAAAAAATAATATGGAAAAGAAAAGAAAAAATAGAAAAAGAAAGAAATAAAAAGGAGACAAAATGCCCTAAAGCAAAGTGAAGCTCAATAAAATCAATGCATATGTGTTGTGAAATGAAAAGAAAATACATGAGTATGTGAAAAAGTGAAAAATGGGTAGTTAGGTTAGAACTTAATTGTATAGGATGTCATAGGCTAGGTGGGAAGTCTAAGCTTATCAAAGATTCAAATTCTAGTCCACTTAACCATATATATAACCCTACCTTGACCCTAACCCCATTACAACCTAAAGAAAAGACCCCATGATAATTATATGCATGCATGAAATAAATGTTGATTGTTAGATGAAAAACAAATCTTGGAAAGCATGATTAGAAGAGAATTGAGAGAATTAACCCCAAACACTTAAGCGAATAGAGTGCAAATACATCCGGTAAGGGTTTGATGCTCAATTACATGTTTCCACCTATGATCATTTCCTTTTATGCAAGTTTGTAAAAATATTTAATAGCTCAATTCAATTGTGGCTTGGCATGGTTGTTAATACCTTTGGCCCTTGTGCATATATGCTTCTTGGGAATTGACCTATTTTGACCGAGCAATTGCATTCATGTAGATAGTTGCATATAGGTAGATTGCATTTAGTTAGTTTCCATTGAATAAATGCCATACCCTTACTTCATTCTTGGTTTAAGCATGAGGACATGCTTGGTTTAAGTGTGGGGAGGTTGATAAACTCCATTTATAGGGTTTATCTTATGCTTCATTTAAAGGATTTTATGACCTTTTACCCACATTTATTCAATGAAATAGCATGGTTTCATGATTGTCTCCCAATTTGTGCTTAAGTGTGAAAACATACTTTCTAGGTCCTTAATTAGCTAAATTTAATTCACCTTTGATTCCACTAGATACCTTGATGTGTTTGTAAAGTGATTTCAGGTTGAAAAGGCTAAGAATGAATCAAAGGAGTGAGAGGAAAGCATACAAAGTGGAGAAGATCACGAAAAACTAAAAAATTGAATTCGCCCATGGACGCGCGCGCGCACCAGGCGCTTAGGCGCACCTTGCGAATTACCCCATGGACGCGTACGTGTGCGGTGCGCGTACGCATCGGTGCTGGTATATAATTTTTTAATGAAAACATGGCCAGCGAATTCAGAAGGATTGTGGGGCCCAATCCCAACCAACTTTGGTGCCAAAATGCTATTTAAAGCCAAGGTTTGAAGAGCAAAGGGGGGATTCCATCATTCACACTCATCAGAATTAGTTTAGAGTTAGTTTTAGAGAGAGAAGCTCTCACTTCTCTCTAGAATTAGTTTAGATCTAGATTAGAAACTCTTAGATCTAGTTTAATTTCATGCTTTGATTTACCTTTCTCTTTGTAATTCTTCCTCTTCTACCCTTCATCTCTCTAGTTTAGCATTTAATTATTGTAATTCTCTACTTTTATGTTGTTGCACTTTTGTTCTTCTATTTCTCTTTAATGCAATTTATGTTTTCATATTCCTTTATTGTTTTCTTTGATTTGTTGTTGTTTAATTCCTTGCAATTGAGTAGTGTAGATTTACTTTCCTTTCAATTTTACTATGCTTTCCTTTTATTGCCTTCCAAGTGTTTGATAAAATGCTTGGTTAGATTTTAGAGTAGAATTTTATGCTCTTAGCTTGAAAAAGTAACTTAGGACTTCTTGAGTTGCTAATGTCCAAGTAATTGATGATTAGGATCCATTGACTCTAGTTCTCACTAATTGAATTAGTGGAGAGTTAGGACTTATGAATTAGGATTGATATAGCTCATTTGACCTTCCTTTACTAGTTAGAGGATAATTTAATGGATTGATCCTTGCCAATTCTCAAGTTGTGGTTAGTGATTAGGATAGAGATCCTTGACCACCAACCCTTGCCAAGACTTTTTTAGCCATTAGTTTACTTATTTGCCATTTATCTTTCATGTCTCTTATCAAAAACCCCAAACATAACTCATAACCAATAACAAGACACTTTATTGTAATTCCTAGGGAGAACAACTCGAGGTTTAAATACTTCGGTTTATAGATTTTAGGGGTTTGTACTTGTGACAAACAAATTTTTGTATGAAAGGATTATTGTTGGTTTAGAAACTATACTTGCAACGAGATTTCATTAGTGAAATTCTAAACCGTCAAAAAATCCAAACATCATCATAGATCTTCTAATGAAGGCTTTTTGGTTTCTGGCCTGAGGGATTTGATGTCTCTCATTGGCTGTTGGCATCGAAGTACTTGCTTTTGGGTTATACTGTGTTTGTTAATATTTTCTCGATTTATTTTTGTTGTTGATAAAATGTCTTGGGTCACAGATGGTCAGGTTATCAACCAATGTTGAGCGAGAAGGGGCATTGAGTCACGCATTAGAGGCTTAGGATAGATGTACTTCAGGGCGGGGATGTGAGTATTTAGGGTTTGAATATATTCATTGTTAACGTTATCTTGGCAATTTTTACTGTTTATGGTGAATAACGATAACTATTTCTGTTCACAGTTCACGTGGATGCCATATTGCTTGCCTGATGCCATTCAGGTGGTGCACCCTGAGATACTGGAGTCACAACATATGACGTTGCGGAGGGTTGTGACAACATTGATCTATTTTGTTGTCATAGAGTGGCATTAGGTGGATTAGGTGCTACCGCAGCTTGGTGGAGTACAGCACAGATCTCGTGCCACACTTTATATCAATTTCTTGATATCAAAGAATGACAAAGGTGGAGATCGGTGGGTTTCCACTACATTACAGAGTTGGCACATTCATTGGACCAACAGGGCCAAACACGTGTTACGGTTTGATGTTGTTCCAAACCCAAGACCTTCACATGCGTACTTGGAGTGGTGGCATGAGTATGACAGGAGATTCTTGTAGCCTGAGCTCTTTCTCAATGACCCCAGGGCAGTTGTGATACCAGCCGAGGTGATGCAGAGAGGTCCAGGGCAGGTTCTTGATATGGACCAAGTGTTTGATGTCCTAGATAGATGTCGTGTTGAGCAGAGATGTTGTTTTAGGACACGTTTGAGTTAACGTGAGTGAAGGTGGCTTAACAATGTGATTGGTGCATTAGAGGGCAGGGGTCGAGGCCGTAGAAGAGGTAAGGGTCTTGGCTGACAGGGTGGGAGGGGTGGTGGTCGAGGTAAAGCTCCACGTGGAGGGAGGGGCAGAGATGACGATGATGATGATAGTTACGACGGTGGTGATGGTGAGGATGATGGTGGAGATGATCCTAGAGATGATGATGGTGACGCCGGTGGTGATGGATTTGATAGAGGATGACATGATGGTGGAGATGATGGTAGAGTTGGTGGTAGTGGTGGAGTAGGTGGCGGAGGATGACGGTGGAGTTAATGGTGGTATCGGTAGTGGTAGGTTTGGAGGGGGTGGCGGAGGCAGTGACGGATCCAGAAAATTTTATTGGTGGAGCAAAATATATATAGTATAATAATAATTTTTATAATTATACTATAGTATTACAAATTATGATTACTCTTCAAATTATTTTAACTAAAAATTAAAACAATAAAATAATAATTTAAAATAATAAATAATAAACCAATTGCCATAATCATCAAACCAATTAGGATTAAATTTTTGAAAAGAAAAACCACAAACAGTTTGCGAAAAATCATGAGTCCTTAGTTGACAAGGATCTTTTTGCAACTATGCACATCTAACTCTGTCTCTGTCATTCGAATGATAATTTGAAATTTTTGGTCGTTGTCCTGGATCTGGTATGAAACTCTCTATTTCAAATTCTAAAAACCTCATTTTGTTAGAAGAGGTCGATGAATTATTTTGAGATTCAATCTCCAATGACAAAGTTCTTTTGAAATATTTCTTCATTACTAATAGAATAAAATTATAAATCTAAGTTAATTAATTAATAAAATTAATTCACAGTTCTATACAAATTGAAAAGTTCTATGAAATTATAAATACAAATTAACAGACATGTGCCATTTAAATTAATTTCCAACAGGCAACAACAACAACTAATAATATCCCGAATTCCTAATTTAAAATAACTGAATACACAAAAACAATTAACAAACAAATTAATGAAACTAAATTAGCAATTACATCATCTAAACAAATTCAATAACAATTACCAAACTAACTATATGAATTATCAAACAATGAAACAAATAAGCAATGAACTAAATGAAGCAACTAACTAACTAAGCAACAAAGCAACTAAGCAATCAGAAATCGATTTTAGTGAATCATGAATGTACCAATAGTCCAAGACTGAACTACTAAACTCCAGGAAGCAGAAGTGCAGATCCCAGTAGCGCAGAACAATGAACTTGAACTACTGAAGATTGAACACTGAATAAGGCTGAACCAGATGCCGAACTACCGAAGGAAGGAGTGCAGAAGAGGAACACAGCAGTAGAACCAGTGAAACGGAAGAGGAACCAGCTACGCAAAAGAAGGCGGAACCACCACATGCAATGCGGCGGCGATACAAGGAGAAACTGATGGAGCCACGCGGGAGAATCACGGCAAAACAAGAAGAAACCAAGTCGGAGCCACATAGGAGAAATGCTGAACAAGGCAGGGCAGCAACGTCAACGGCAATAAGCTAGTGACACTGCCATACTGGCGGTGGTAGAAACACAAAGCGGCAGGATGGCGGCAGACGACAGTAACTCTGGACTCTGGAGCCTAGAGGCGGAGGCTAGAGCAGATGAAGAAAATTGGAAAAGGGGAGAAGAAAAAGAGTTAGGGATTTGGGGTGGGGTGTGGGCAAAATTAATTAGATAGTGGGGGCAATTATGGTATTTCACTAAGAATTACTCACTATTTTTTCAAATTTCACTAGGGGTAGTTACCCCCACTACCTTGTGAATGCATCCGTCCTTGGGCAGAGGCATTGATGACAGATATGTTGGAGGGATGGGCGGGGGTTTAGGAGGAGGTGTGAGCAGTTCTGGTGGTGTAGGAGATATTGGTAGAGACTGTTATGGTTTGGGTGCACAGGCTGGTCGAGGGTTTGGTGATTATTTAGTTGGGGTTCCTAGCAGCAACGAGTGGTGCACGAGAGCCAGACATACATTAGCCCAGGTGAGATGCTATCAGACATGCCTGGCAATGAGGGCCTTGACGCGAAGTTCGGAGGGTCATGCTTCCTTGAGGAGATTAACATGATCATGCAGGACGATGATTTGGCACAACGTAAATCTGAGGTAGGTGGACCACAAGCACACCTAGATGTGGATCTGAATGAGCCTCCTACTGGACCTGTGGATGGCACGTTTGCATTGGGTGGGATACCCCCTCGACATTCGCTACACAAACTTGAGCACATCCCGGTCCATCGATGTTACAGGAGTGCATACCAGATGAGATGGAGCATCATGGCGACCGAGATGAGGATGAGGTCCCTCTGGCCTAGAGAGCATAGCGTATCAGGCGGTGCCGCCGCCGCTTCACATGATCGCATCTACTTTGATTAGGTGTATGAATTGTCATTTTCTTGTTGTATTTTTATGTTCGTTTTTGCATATATATGCATATTTATCTACATGTTAGTTATATCCTGCTTGTCACCTACTGTATTTAGCAAGCGGTTGTATGTTAAATGGGAATACAAAACACAATACACATTACATTGGACACACCATTAAAGGAAACCAAAGGTAGACACACCCGTTCAAGTCTTACACTAAATAAACACAACCTGACACTTTACCAGCAGAAATGGAACCCATGTTGACTCTTCTTTGTGGACACATCCTATGTATGTGGCCAGTCTGTTTGCATAGCCTCATCCATTGTACTCTGGATCAGCCTCATCCATTGTACTCTGGATCCTAATAGTCCTAGGATGCCCTTCAGACGCATGTCTTTTGCTTGGATCTGGTATGACTGTCGGACCATCATACGATGGTCAAAACCCCTCAGGGATTAGAGATGTGAAGCCCATCTGATAGACATCGAACACTGATCTCATCTGATATACCTCATGGACATAGGTGGCCCAACTCAGACGAGAGTATGCACAGTATGCTAAGGCATGGCGACATGGATAATGAAGTGCTTGGAAATATCCGCAATCACAGGTCTGGTCCTTGAGGGACATTCTGTAAGATCCAAGTGAGAAGCTACCAGTTGGAGTCATCTTAGCCACAGTGAACTCAAAATTATCCCTGTCATACAAAGTCACCGTAAAACACCTTGAAGCCTTCAAATTAACCTCTATTGCCTTTATCAGAGGCTGACTAAACCGCTGCTCGGTTCCTAACTATGCCTCTACCTCTCTTCCCTTGTGGACAAAAAGCTCAGCCAATCTCCCACAGGTGAAGTTCACCAATGAACAAACTGAAATGTTTCTGACACCCTTTAGTATCGAGTTTACACACTCAGAGATGTTGGCAGTTATATGTCCGAATCTCCGACCTTCATCTCGATGCTAAGTCCACTACGTATACTCAATTTTGTTAACACAATCACACATTGCGCGGGGTCTTTGGACCGAAAAATGTCAAACCAATAGTCAAACTCGACCTCAGTCTTGGCTTATGCAAAAGGAATAATATTGGAGTTGCCGTCCTGAGCAATCGCAACGAGTAGTGTATCCCCATATTTGCCATACAATTGGGTCCCATCAACACTAATCAATGGCTTACAATTTCGGAAGGCCTCAATACATGGTGAAAGTGTCCAAAAAAGCCGATGGAAATAAGCTGATGACTCATCGACTTACCCACCAACTCGCACAGGGCTCGTCCTCAACACTGTAACACTACCTGGCATCGTGATTAGCACACCCAGTATCCATCGCGGCAACTCATTATATGAATCCTCCTAATTTCCATAAATCTATGCAACAGCCTTCTGCTTAGCCAACCAAACCCTCCTGTAAGTCGGTCTAAAACCGAAATTTGCCTCTGTCACATTCTGTAATATCTTGATTGACACGGCAGCATCAGCTCTAATCATAGGCAGTATGAAAGTCGATATAACATGGTAATCAAGCATCCTGTGATCACTAGATATCAGGGTGGCCGGACAAGTATGAGATCCATTGTATCGTTTTACCTCTCAAATACCCCTGTATTGGCGAAGACTGATCTGAATCAACCATGTGCAGCCGTTGCCAAAATCCTTACAATTTCCATGGTACTTGTGATGATCAGATTCCAATACTTTGTACTTAATCCCAAAGCGGATGCTATAAGTTTTTACGCTTAACACGGCCTCCTCTTTACCCTGAAACTACTGCCCAACTTGGAACTCAGCTGGAGCTCTTGTATGTTGTTGATCTCTGGCCCCAAATCTAAAAGGTACTCCTGGTAACCCTTGTTGTGTCATGGCATCCAAGTCCAAAGTTGAAAAGTGAGGGAGGTACTACTGAGTTCCTGAACTAGATGCTCCATCACCCCCGACTAGAATACTCCTCGCTATATTATCATCACTGTCATCAGCAATCGTGGCGGGTTCCACATCATCATCATCATCGTCTCGCAATACATCCTCGACACCATCTAGTGCTCCACCCTCCCCGAAATCGGGACCATCACAAGAGTACCAGCCATGGCAATAACAAGCTCACCAAAGGGTCAATTGTCACCTACTTCTCTATCACGATTGTGGTTTAGATCACTTGCGAATGAAGATGCAACCAAAACCGCTTCAGGTGCAATCACAGGCACAGATGATGATACACCAAAAGGTCTCGAACTGGAGGCGGCTGGTATTGCTGAAGATTGAGGATTCTGGTTCGAACCTCCTAAACTATAGACCACATCTACAAGCTTGTCCAATAGCTCGGGGTCCTCACCTTGGGAAACTGGTGAAGGCAATGGAATAGAACTTGCAAATCTTTGTCACTGTCTATGACAAACGAATCATATTGTACACCATCATGCAACACGGAAAATCGAAATTCTATAGAATAACTTATCCACCTGTTTCACACCATGTAGCCCCAGTTTTCGATTATAGTGTTCTGAAACTCACTAAAAGTTGTAGAAGGTTTGAGGAAAATACTTAGCGAATCCTTATCAGTAAATATTATTCCAGATCGTATTTTTTTCTTAATCGACCCTCTGTAATACACCAGAACTAGAAAACTATCATCACTACCATTGTGAGTTCTATTATGATGAGAAATTCATGTTCGGCTCCTATTTATACACGTTAGTATCCTAGTAAATCGAATTAATTCAACTCGATTTATACATATAGGTAACTGCATACTAAATCGAGCTTGTTGGATTCGATTTAGTACCAAGCACCATTGAGTATAATTCGACTTTGATTCATTCGATTTACTATGTAAGTATAAATCGGATTAATTTCTTTCGATTTAGCATTGTTCCCTACTAATTCAAATCACACGAATTTGATTTAATACCATAAACCATAATTCGAATTCATTGAATTCAATTTATATAGAGTTGTAGTGCACCATATAAATCGAATCATATGAATTCTATTTACCACTATAATGCTTAATTCGAATTAAGTGAATTCGATTTATATAAAGTTATGTACAAAGACATACACGTAACCTTATTTGGTTTGGGACTTTCATGTAATATTGCAATGAATTTGGTTTATCAACGTCTTTTATCCTTTTTTATTTAAATAATAAAAAATTATTATTTCTAAACATATGCAAAGACCGGTGAATTTCTTGTTTGCGCAAGCGCAACAATTATCACTTTGTAGTTTGCAACACTTTACATTTGAACTTAGAAATCGTGAGCGAGAGATAAAGACTAAATTAAATTTTTGTATTGTGTAAGATTGAGTTATGTCTTAATATTATTTAATTTAAGATAAAAATAAAAATTTAAATAAGTAAAATTACTACAATATTTTGCTAATTAAAAAATTAAAACAAAATTCTATCGAGCCATTCTCTTCTCCTTTTCCCTTTCCCTCTTTATTATCTCTTTTTCTTTCTTTCCTTTGCTCCACTCGAGTTTGTTGCATTTAGTGTTTAGTCATGTCACCGATGGTCCGCCCCACTATCTCTATTCCTTACGCTCGCCGCGCCGCTATAGTTCCAGTTCTGTGCCGCTGTGCTCGAGTTCTTGATTTGTGCTCTTCCTTCTCTCACGGAGCTTCAAAAATTGAAAATCCTCGTTGTCTCATCTCCTCTCGAGGGCAACTCCTCCCTCTGTCATCACTGTCTCCTCCTTTTTTTTCTCTCTTCTGCCTCTTTCTGTTTTATCTTCTGTCCCACTATTCTTCTCTTTTCTATTCTGATTTTGAAGTCCTTTTTTTATGTTATGAGATTGTTATTGTTATTGGTATTATTATTGTTAGTGGTGATGGAATTCGATAATGGCAAAGGTGTGATAGTAGAATTTGGTGATGGCAGGTGGTGGTGGGGTGAGAGGGGGGATGGGATTGAGGATGAAGGGTAAACTTGGAATATAAAATTTTAAATGAGAACATTTTAAAAAAAAATTATTACTAAAATTTTAATCTCTATTTTTAAAAATTTTTGTTCCTTGTATCTTCATTTTTTAGAAACATAGAAAAAACTAAAATTATGTGTTCCAAAACTAAAAACCCTGGTCAACATATTTCTCGTAAGGGTTGAGAAATGGGTTTCTGGAAAGTAAGCCTCGCTCCTTTTTTTTCCCCTAATAAAGGAGTTTCTACATTTTGTGTAATTACTATCATGTACGCAAAAAAATAGGATAAGTCAGAGTCTAAACAGGCTAGGTCTTATTATAATTATGAGTAATTAGTCATTTCTGACCATGAAAGATTGAGGCGCTAACAATACTGACCATGACTAATTTAAATTAACTTTGTAACCATGAAAGATTTGCTCTGTTTGACATTTCTAACTAAACGTCAATTTTTTAAATTTGCCGTTAGTAAGGCTTCCTACGTGGCAAGTATCCTTTCAACTTGGCTTTCCAACGTGGCATTATTGCCTAATTTTACCATAATGACCCTATGTGCTTTTTCTTCATAAGTGTGTTATTCGAAAATCTAAAATTCTAGTTATGAAGGTTGAGAATATAGTTATGAAAGTAGAATATGGATTTATTATGATAGCTATCATGCTTCTTCTTCTGTGTTTATCATGCTTCTTCTATGAGTATGACAAGATTGCATTTATCATGCTTCTTCTTCTGTGTTTAATTATGAAATTAGTTATGAAGATAGGAAAGATTAAGGGAGATATTATAGAAATTAGGATATAGATTTTGTCAATTGTTATAGGACTTGTGTTGTGCTTCCTTTCAATCATGTTTCTAGCATTTAAAAATGTAGAATTGAGGTTTGATTTGATTATATTCTTTTCCTGGGTTGATGTTGAATTGGAATAGGAAGGAGAATGTGACGTTGAACCAGTTTCTGGTTTGTTAAAATTTATTTTGACAAAAATAACCTGATAAGTATATATTTGTTGACATATCTAACCGCGAAAAATTGAGAATTTGACAAAAGTAGCCACTAGAAAGGTTTGAAATTTAGCATAATTGGTTATATTTCATATCACAGACACTGATTTAACTTTGATATAACAATATATAAGTTGTGACAATTAACAATTAATGAAAATTTGTGAATCGAATGAATGAAAATTTGACAAAAATAACCTTTAGATATTTGAAATTTGACATAGCTACTTATATTTCAAATCACAAACTCTAATTTAACTTTGACATAGCAATATATATGAATGGTGACAATTACTAAATGAAAATTCTTGTACCAAATCAATGTGGGACAATGCCAAATATGTAATTATCTCCCATTAACATAGTAGACATATAAGTTCATGCTAATTCATCATAGTTGTTTGATGAGAATTAAGTAACAAAACAAACCATGGTAAATGTAACTCTAAACCAAAACACTATAACTAAGTTCCCAAAAAGATTGAAGTGCACATGGTCTATGTAACAACCATATCTAAACACTACAACAAAAGTTCTTTAATCCAATCAATCTTAGGCCCTAACTAGGTGTTGAATTGCTACTGCCGCTAGAGAGTCCAATTGTTGGTGCTCCAAGTCTTGGAGTCGGCATAAATTACATGAATCTGGTAGATGTTCCATCATTAGCACCATAAATTCTCATCATAACATATGGCTTAAAACTCATACTAGAATTAACATGATTAATTGTTAAAAACCTTAAACCAAATATTCAATTAAAATAAAATAAAATAAAATAATTAACATGCAAATTTATACCAAAAAAATATATTACAGTCTGCTATATTATCAATATATAAGTTAACAATATAAGTTAACTGTTAAATTATGAAATTTTATCTTTATTTTTATCATGTTGCTAATGATTTGTGTCATGTGAACATAAGTCCCAAAGTTACATACAGACATGCATATTTGAAAATGTGATTGATAATTTAATTGTGCAGGCTCTAAGATGCGGCAGAGGATTAGATGAAAATTCACCAATCCCTTAATAGATTTTAATCCTCAAATGATACGATGGCTTATAAATAAAGTAAAAAATAGTTTAGGAAGTCAAATTAATCCAATATATTAACAAAATATTAAACTTAAAAAAAATTGATAGGAAACATTGTTTACTAATCTTTTGAGTACAAAATATATTTCACTAAAGTTTCTTAAAAAATAAATAAATAAAATAACAGTTGATCACTGAATCAGTTCATGCTTTTGACCAGATTGATGAAGGAAGCACATTGCATTATGGAATCACCCAAGAATATATCATATTTCCCATTTTGAACACATCCCTATAATAGTGCTATAGTCTACTACATTTTTCTCTTTAAACAATAACTCTCTCTCTCTCGTGCACATGTTTAGGTCCCCCCTTTCTTCTTCTTTGTTTTCTCAAAGTTTTGAGAAGATGCCTAAAACTAAATTATACGCATGCTCCTGAGTGTATCACACCACAAATACTAAATATTCCACCCTTCTAATAAAGATCATTAGGAACCAAACGTTTCAAAATAATTCAATCCCATTGTATTCGTAGCTGTGCCAACCAACTAAAATTACCCTACCTTCAGATTTCACTGGTCACTATTACGTATAGAGAAATACAAAATGCAGTGATTCTTTTTAAACTAACAACAACCAATCAAGAACATTCAAATTAGGAATTAACAACAAACAAAAATTACTAAATTAACAATGAATAAAGTATTGAAATTAATAACTTAATCAGCAATCACCAACAATCAATAACCTAATTAGTAAAATCTTTGTAACATTTTCAAATAAAATCATTAGTAAATTGGAAATTATGTAATGGTAGCATTTGCCGTAACTTAAAAACCGAAAACAATAATAGAAAAAAGAAAGAGAAGAAGCAGGCACCAACCAGAATACAAGCAACGAGGATGACGACGGAAATGCGACGGCGAGTACTTTGAGGGCACGTTAACGCGATAATGACGACTGAGACGGGAACATACAAACTCTGAATGCACGACACAGAGGACTTCCACGACGGCAAGTACACTTGCGATGCTCATAGATGATGAAATCTGGTAAAGAGCGACGGCGTCCACTGGGTTAGAGGAGAGTTGATATCACCATTGATCTGCGTGCGAAACCCTTGGTGTTTCAATTTGGTACCAAGAGACTTTGACGAGTGATTAGGTGGTTAGTTTAGTAATATATTATTTTATTATTAAATTAAAATAAAATAATGATACATTGGATAATAAACAACCACGTAAGAAGCTTTACTAACGACAAATTTAAAAAATTGACGTTTGATTAAAAATATCAAACAGAACAAATTTTTTATGATTATAAAATTAATTTAAATTAGTCATGGTCAACAGCGCTTCCATCTTTTATAGTAAAAATTAATTAATTACTCTTATAATTATTAAACCTAAATATGACCTGTTACTTGCTAAAGGCTTTATATTTGACATGGCTTGACCTGCTTGAAAAGTTTGGCATGACCTAAAATTTATCCTAAAAAAATAATAAATTTTAGCCAGAATAATAAAAAAATCTCATATATTTCTATTTTTCCTTTACCATTGAAATATACATGTTTACATCATTGTCATAATCAGACTGGTTTTTTTCATTATTTACAAAATATTTTGAGTAACGTTGAAATGGATCTACATGGAATAATTGCCTTGATATAGTTATGATTTGGGTAAAATATTATTTTTTTAAATTTTTTTTACCTGCAAAACACAAGTTATGTTTTGCAATTTTTTATTACTTTTTTATAGTATGTAAATGCAGGTTATATTTTATATTATGAATCCGGTTGAATTGTCGAAGAAGAAGTAAAAATTTCGAGTTAACCGGATTGGTTAATTTGTCTGAAAACACTGTAGTTCTAACTTTTAAGCAAGCAGAATATGTGAGTCTGAATATATTACTCAATGAATTTTTGGTGTCTAATAATTTGGTGTTTCTGATTTATCAAACCCATGCTAGCTTTACCTTTTTTAATGTGTGATTGTACAGATTGAGCTGTTTGCCAAAATCTGCTATGCAATTCTCCACAAAAAATGAGTAACTGCCGTTCGATCTACCCATCACAAAATTTTCATTAATCGACAAGTCAAGAATATATAACCACATTTTCTAAGGTGATAATAACTTTGCCAACCGAACGAGAAAATGAAACGTATGAGTTTTAAGCTTCCATCATTCTATTATACTAAAACAGACAATAGTATAGAGTGTTATTTCACTTCGCCTATTCACAAAACGTGAATAAATTCGATTGATGTTAATGTAGTTGTAATAATCTCATTGTAAATTTCTGGTAGATCAAATTTTATAGACAATAAAATTCTGATAACTTGTCTTAGAAAATAATAATAATAATAATAATAATAATAATAATAATAATAATAATAATAACATACTAAAAGTGTAATAATAACATAATAAGCATAATAACAACAGAATAATAATAATAATAATAACAATAATAATAGTTATAATAGTAATAATATTAATATTAACAGTGATAATTATAATAATATATTAATAACCGTAATAATAATAATAATAATATATATTAATAATAATAGTAACAATAATATATTAATAATAAAAATACTAATATAATCAAAGTATAATAATATAATAATAATAACAATAACAACCGTATAATAATAATAATAATAATAATAATAATAATAATAATAATAATAATAATAATAATATAATTATTATTATTATTATTATTATTATTATTATTATTATTATTATTATTATTATTATTATTATAATAACAACAATAAATAAATAAAATTATCTATAAATAAAATAAGTAAATATTTACATATTGAGAATTATTCAAATATTCAATAATATACTCTTAGCTAAGCTAATGTAAAATCAAGAACTATTTTAATAAAATTAAATTTACCCAAAAAAATATTAGAATAACTGATTTATACCTAAATTTAGTAATGTTTATGGATTGGATCCGATTCGTGTATCCGCGGTGTTTATTCGAATTTGATTTGAAAATTGCGGATATAGATCCATTCCGAAGGTTATCAAATCGAATTGGATCGGATCCGCACAATAATCGGATCAGATTGCGGATTTTGTGTAGTATCCGCAAAAATAAAAAAAATAAATAAGTAATTTTTTTTATATTTTATTTTAACTAATAATTATCATATATGTTGTATTATTTTTGTTTATTATTTAAGAAAAATATGTTCAACATTATTTTAAAAGTAAACATATTTAAAAGAATAGAAAAAATAAATTTTATTGATATTTTTTTTAATAAAAATAAACTTTTAAAAATATTTTTGTATTGGGAATATATCTAATATCCGATTTGCAAATGTGCGGATCGGATTAGATCCAAGTTAAAAAACTATACATATTGAATCCGATTCGATCCAATGATTTTAGTGCGGATCGAATCGAAAATTTGGCTATATCTGATCCGATCTGCTTTCGCCACTACCCAAAATTCTCTTCTCTATCTCAATACAATTTGTGCTTCTCCTCTCGATTGTGTTGCTCTTGCTCAAAACGCAGTTTGAGTGGGATTATAAAGGTCAAGCTTGTGTTCCTCACTTATACATGTCACGCATGCAAGAAGTTACACAGATGTAAAATGCAGGTTACGTTTTTCCTGCACCCTAAAATACGCAGTGCAAGTTGTGTTTTGATGGTATCAGGGGAAAAAGTAGTCAAAGCTACACACCCTGTTTCCTGCGTGGTGATGGATTTCAATGTATGTTTACTCTTTCAGAAAAACGCAAGTTGCTTTTTGATGTTACCATTTTTTTTTCTTCTATTCTCCTGACAAATGCAAATTGTGTTTTTTAGGTATGTGAAAATTTAGATCCTTATGATACAATATACGTGAATTACACCATCTTTTAATTCATTCTTAAATTAATTTCTGTCAGAATCATGTTGCATATATTCTTCAAATATATTTACTGAAGAGTTAGGTAGATAGTTTCTATAATTTTGGGAATAGTTAGTTACAAGAGGATATAGTTTGTTGCTTATTTTTTGTTAGGGCTAAGCTAACAGATTCTGTTTTCTCAAGGTTATAAATACTAGAGCAACTCTCATTGTAACTCACTTGATCAATTCATAATAATAAAAATGTAGCTTTCAGTTTTGCTCTCTATCTCTCTTTCTCTCTTTTTTCTCTATGCTCTACATTTGCTTCTTGTTGTGCTTTCAGATCTTGGTGTTCAAGATCTCTTTAATGGTATCAAGAATCATAAATTGGTCGTACTTCCTTTCCTTACATCCTTCTTTCCTTTTTCTTTTGCTTCTATCTCATCTCAGTTTTTTCTTTTTACATTTTTTGATATTTTTTCGAAATTCTACAATTAATCATCATGGAGATTGTTCTTTCAGACGCAACAACAAAAAGAACTTTTTCTCCTCTCATTGAAAATAACTATTCAACTGGGAAGCATCTTGCAATTCTTACTATTCAAGTCTTGGCATGGAAGATCATATGGATCCATCAAAGATACCTCAACAATTCGTGACAAATGAAGCAACCAAGACTACTACAGAATCAGAAGATTACAAGACTTGGAGACAATAAGATCTGACTCTTAAGATCTGACTCTTACAACTTTGCTAGTGGTATCTAGGGGCGGCAAAGCCGGCCTTGCCCCGCACCATAAACGGGGTGGGCCCATCCTGCCAACTAAGGTGGGTTTAAAATACTAGTCCGCCCCTACTTTATGGCGGATTGACGGGCTAGTTCACTTGATTTTTTTTAAAATAAAATTTATTAAAATTAATAAAAAAATAATAATTAAAAAATTAAATACAAATAAAAAATAGTCAAATTATAATATAAAGTTTTTCACTATTTTTTTAATTTTTAATTTATTGTTTAAAATAATATTTTTCAATAGAAGTATCTTTATTTTTGGCTCATAGAGTCTGGTAATTGGAATGAGTACAATCTAAATCCCTTAATGAGGATCCATTGGAGGGCAAGTCTGGTGCCAGCAGCCGCGGTAATTCCAGCTCCAATAGCGTATATTTAAGTTGTTGCAGTTAAAAAGCTCGTAGTTGGACCTTGGGTTGGGCCGATCGGTCCGCCGTCGGTGTGCACCGGTCGGCTCGTAGTTATCTTTTCTGTTTAACAGCCTGCCCACCCTGGAAACGGCTCAGCCGGAGGTAGGGTCTTAAACTCAGCAGGTCGCGCTCGACGATCCACGTCGCCCGCGGGTCGCCGTGCCTTGAACCGGGGGAGAGGCGCGCGCGACTGGCCACGGGGGTTGTTCTCAACCACCATCTGCCGCGGTGCCGCTCCCCACCAAGAGCCCGTCTCTTTGAACCAACCGCGAGCCAGGGGCTCCCGGGAGGCCAACGTTCGCCCCCTCCCCGTGCCCTGGGACGGGCGAGGCGCCAAAATAAGTCACATAATTTAAACGAAATTGTAAAATAAAACAAATAAAGTTAATAACTAAAAGTAGAATAAAAAAAAGTATTTGAAAATTATATAATTATTAATTTTGTAGTAGTAATTACTCTTTTATTTAATTAAAAAAAAGAAAAAGATAAAAATCCTTGGCCCGACAGGCCGGTCCATCCCAATCCGTCAAAATCCGACAGATTGACTCGATGGATTTGACCCGTTTTGTCACCCCTAATGGTATCCATGTCTACAACATTCAAGAAAAGATCTTGCGATATAGAAAATTTTATAAAGTTTGGGCCAAGATGGAAGAATACTTCGCTATTGTGTCTAAAATTGCAACTTCAATCCATTAAGAAAACTGGCACAACCTTAGAAGACCTTGCCAACATTAAAAAATTAGTAGACTCACTTAATGCTCTAGACTATGAGGTTAGGGAAGATGATCATATTCATGCGATTCTTAATGGTCTTTCTAAAGAGTATACAACATATAGTTCATCTGTTATGTCTAGACTTGGTTCCTATGAAGTGGTGGAAGCAGAGTCTTTTTTTTAGCCTTTGACGATATGCTTCAAAGGTATAAAACTCAAAATTCTGCAGTACCAGTAGCACACTTTGCTCAATCTTTCAGTTTTAATCATTGAGGCAATGTAAGAAAAGGAGGAGGAGGATGAAATTCAAGAGGTGGAGGAAGATTTAACTATGGAAACACAAGACCTCAGTGCCAATTATATGGCAGAACAAGTCATGTAGAGTGGACTTATTTCCATAGGTTTGATCCTTCCTTTCAACCCAACACCAATAATTGATTCATCACAGTTTCAGATTCCTTATGCCAATTCACACCACCACCATCCTCAACCTTTCACCAACCTCAAGCATACATTTCTACACCTTTTTCAGTAAGCGACTCATTTTGGTTTGTTGATTCGGGTGGCAGTTATCACATTACACCAGATGCATCAAATTCACTCAGACCAATTCCTGAAATTACACAAAACTTACTCAGTGTATCTAAATTTGCGGTTGATAACAATGTGTTCTTTGGACTATGGCCTAATTTATGTTTGATTCGTAAACAGGATTCCAAACAACTTCTAGTCAAGGGAGGAACTAAAAATGGCATTTACACCTTTGACAATCTTAGAATTCCTAGAAATACTCTTGTTTCTGAATTTCAATGTAAAAATAAACCAGTTTCTACATCTACTTCAAACTTGGTAGTGTCTGATTGTAGTTCTTTCCCTGTATCTTTTAGTACTTCCATTCCCGAGAGGTGTATGTATCACAACTATACATTTATGAACAATTAAATAAAAATGAAATTGAAAGGTGGCATAAAAGACTTGGCCATAGTGCTATCAATACTGTGTTACATGTTCTTAAACATAATCTTCATTTACCTATCTCTGTATCTAATATGCATCAAATATGTGAGATATGTTCTATGGCAAAAATGAATAAAAATCATTTTTCAGCTTTTGAAACAACCTATTCTGTCCCTTTAGAGCTTGTTTTTATGGACATTAGGAGCCCAGCACCAGTTAAATCAAGAAATGGTTTTGCCTATTATATTTGCTTTGTTGATGCATTTTCAAAATATACATGTCTTTATCTATTGACCAATAAGTCTCAGTCTTTAGTAGCATTTCAGAATTACAAAGCATTCATTAAAAAACAAACTGGTTCTCAAATCAAAGCTTTACAAAATGATCAAGGTATGGAGTCCTTTCTTATCAATTCACTGCATATTTAGCTAAGGAAGGTATTTTTCATCGAAAATCTTGTGCATATGCACATCGTCAGTAAGGAAGTGTGGAAAGAAAGCATCATCACATTACAGAAATGGGGCTTTCTTTTCTTGCCACAGCTTCCTTGCCAATGAAGTTTTGGGAAGATGCATTTGTAAGTGATGTGTTTATAATTAATAGACTTCCCACTACTGTCCTAAATAACAAAAGCCCTTATGAAGTCCTATTTCATCACACCCCTGATTATAATTTTTTAAGATCTTTGGATGTGCATGCTATCCTTTTTAAGACCATATAATAAAGTTAAATTTGCATACAAAACTGAATTGTGTTATTTCTTGGGTGATGCTAATCACAAAGGTTACAAATGTATGGCAAGAAGTGGTAGACTTTATTTGACTAGGTATGTAAATTTTGATGAATTAATCTTCCTTTACAATACTATATTCTCCTCACAACAAGATAATAATAATCATGCGTCTTCCTTAGAAAACAGTGTTTTTGAGATTCCTTTATAGCAACATGTCAAGTTACTCCTAATACAACCTCATTTATCAACAATCCTAATCTGCCATCAACTTCAGCAACATTTATGAACTCATCTCCCTTGTCTACAATTGTCCCAACTTCACCTTTATCACAATCATCCCTTATTACACCAATCTCACAAATTCAGACTCAAACCATTGATAGGAATAAAACACAATTCCCTACTTGCAAGAATCAGAGGAGCAACAATATCCACTCATAACAAGTATTAACACCAGCACAATAATACCCAATAGCAGCGGAAAAATAACATAAACCAAAAATTATAAGCAAGCTAACACACCAAGATTTTTAACGTGGAAAACCTCCTCAATGAGAGAAGTAAAAACCACGAGTCACCAAGACCAGGATATAGCTTCACTATGATGAAAAATAGGGTACAAGAGAGTCACAAATTACTGCACAAAACGTGCATACAACAAGCCAAACAACCCAAGCTTCAAAGCTTTCAAAACAAGAACAAGAAGATGAAAATACCACAAAAACAGAGCTACTGTGCGTGGCCAATATCTCCAGCTACAGATGTCGAATTGAAGATCCGAACGGTGAAATCAAAAAACCAGATGTGTAGAACACACTGTCCAAATTTGAGCTCGATCCAACGGTTAACGAATCTGCAGTGACCAATTTACAGAGACAGCTTTGTGTATGTGCGAAAATGACTTTCTCTCCTCTCTTCTCTCTAGTGTTTGGTGTTCTCCTTGCAAAATGACCTCTCTCTCTCTCAACCCTAACTCACCTCAGCCACTTCAACTAATCATGAGCTTGGATACTAGCATTTGGGATTTTTCTCCACATAGGAAGGGAGCCCAAAAACCCAACAAATCTCCCCCTCACGACTATGTGGAGGTAACCGCCAATCCGGCGATTAAGCAACAAACTTCAAACTTCCATCTTGGTAATGCCTTGGTCATCATATCAGAACCATTCTCATCAGTATGAACCTTTTCAAGTTCCAACAACTCAGCATCCAAAACATCACGTATCCAATGATACCTCACATCAATATGTTTGGACCGAGAATGAAAAGTAGAATTTTTACCAAGATGTATAGCACTTTGACTATCACAAAACAACACATACCTCTCTTGAGTAGACCCGAGTTCCTTCAAGAATTTCTTCATCCAAAGCATCTCCTTGCACGCTTCGGTAATGGCAATAAACTCGGCCTCGGTAGTAGACAAAGCAACACATTTTTGCAATCTTGATTGCCAAGACACAGCTCCACCCGCAAAGTTGATCAAGAAGCCTGAAATGGACCTTCTAGAGTCAATATCTCCTGCCATGTCTGAGTCAGTGTAACCAACTAGAATATGCTTATCACTTCCATAACACAACTTCATGTTAGAAGTACCACGAAGATATCTCATTATCCATTTTACAGCATTCCAATGCTCTCTTCCTGGGTTTGAAACAAAACGGCTAACACAACCAACAGCATGAGCTATATCCGGTTTTGTGCACACCATAGCATACATTAAACTACCCACGACTGATGCATATGGAACTTTTTCCATGTCTTTCTTCTCTTCATCACTTGATGGACTTTGCTTGCAACTCAATTTGAAGTGTGTAGCAAGAGGAGTACTAACGACCTTTACTTTCTCCATTTGGAACCTGTGCAACATTGTCTATGTATTTCTCCTGTGACAACCAAAGTTTCTTCTCCTTTCTATCACGCTCGATTCTTATGCCAAGAATCTCCTTTGCTGGACCAAGGTCCTTCATTGCAAATGACATTGCAAGTTGCTTCTTCAACATATCAATCCTAGAAGCATTCTGACCAACAATAAGCATATCATCAACATATATCAAAAGGATAATAAAATCATTACTAGCAAACTGTTTAACAAATACACAATGATCAGAAGTAGTCTTCTTGTAGCCTTGTTCTGCCATAACAGACTCAAACTTCTTGTACCACTGTCTTGGAGCTTGCTTCAAGCCATACAAGCTCTTCTTCAGTTTGCAAACATGATCCTCTTTGCCTTTTACCATGAAACCTTCAGGTTGTTCCATGTAAATTTCATCCTTAAGATCGCCGTGAAGGAAAGCAGTTTTCACATCCATCTACTCTATCTCTAAATCAAGACTTGCAGCCAAACTCAAAACAGTCCTAATAGAAGATCTTCTCACAACCGGTGAAAAGATTTCATTATAGTCAACTCCCTTTTTCTGCCTATAGCCCTTGACCACCAATCTAGCCTTGTACCTTGGACACTGAGAATTTTCTTCATGCTTCAACCTATAAACCCACCTATTCTGCAAAGCTTTCTTTCCTTTTGGCAACTTCACAAGCTCAAATGTTTGATTATCATACAAGGATTTCATTTCATCTTGCATTGCATCAAACCATTTCTTATTGTCGTCACCTTCCATAGCTTCCGTATAACATTCAGGTTCTCCCCCATCAGTCAAGGTCACATATCCATCAGTAAATGTTACATACTCACTAGAAGGATACCTCGTTGAAGGTCGTCGCTCTCTAGTAGACCTCCTAGGATGGAAACCTGGTGGATCTTCAGGTAGCTCAGGTTGATTATCAGCATCATCATCAACTGGAGCATCAATTGGATCTCCCATCTCCTGGTCATCAGGAACCAAATGCTCATTTTGTTGCATATGCTCCTGATATTGATTCTCTATTTGTTCTGACGAAGGAGGCGGCTGAACTGGATCTACATCAGTCAAGTCACTGCTCTCTTGTGATTGACTCTTCTTTGCCTTATCAATGTCCTCAATGGTCTAGTCTTCAATAAACTCTACATCACGGCTCCTTACAAGCTTCTTTTCAACTGGATCATAAAGCTTGTAACCAAACTCATCTTGACCATACCCAATAAAAATGCACTGCCTTGTCTTCACATCCAACTTGGACCTCTCATCCTTTGGAACATGAACAAATGCTTTGCATCCAAAGACTCTCAAGTGACCATACGAGACATCTTTACCCGACTAAACATGATCTGGAACATCATTGTCCAAAGCAATTGTAGGACTCAGATTAATCACATGAGCCGCTGTAAGTAGCGCTTCACCCCAAAAGACTTTAGGTAGCTTAGCTTCAGTAAGCATACACCTAACTCTTTCAATCAGTGTTCTATTCATCCTTTCTGCCAAACCGTTCAACTGAGGTGTTTTAGGAGGTGTCTTTTCATGCCTAATGCCTTGCTGCTTGCAATACACATCAAATGGTCCACAATACTCACCACCATTATCAGTGCGAATACATTTAAGCTTTTTACCTGTTTGCCTCTCAACCAAAGCTTGGAATTGTTTGAATTTTTCCAAAGCTTGGTTCTTTGTTTTTAAAGCATAAGTCCAAAGCTTTCTTGAATGATCATCAATAAAAGTAATAAAGTAAATAGCTCCACTAAAAGACCATACCTTCAAAGGACCACAAATATCGGAGTGCACCAATTCCAAGAATTCTGATTTTCTTGAAGGTTGATGCTTCTTGAAGGATAATCTTCTTTGTTTGCCAGCCATGCAATGAGAACATTTCTCCAACTCTGCATTCTTCAAACCTGAAAGAACATCCTTTCTAGCCAAATAGCTAAGTCCTTTTTTACTAATATGACCAAGTCGTCTGTGCCACAAGCTACAAACTTCTTTACTTTCAATCGCATTCACACTACCTTTTGCAATCATGGCATGCATCACATACAAACTTGAAGTACCTTTTTCTCGAGCCACCACTAAGTTGCCTTTAGTAAGCTTCCATTGTCCAAAGCCGAAAGTGTTTACAAAGCCTTCATTATCAAGCCTTTTAACTGAAACCAAATTCAAGCGAACATCTGGAGCGTGTCTAACATCTTTAAGTAGTAGCTTCATTCCCATATTGGTCTCAAGACAAACATCTCTTACACCAATAACCTTGGCCAAACCATCATTACCCATCTTAAGCACTCCAAAATTACCTGGAGTATAAGAAGTGAAGAACTCCTTCTTCGATGTAACATGTATTGAGGCGCCACTATCAATTACCCAGCTGAACTCATCATCAGAAACAAGATTGACCTTGTACTCATAATCAACAATATCAACAGTAAGAAGATCATCTGAAACAGAAGATACAGGATCATTACCACCATCATCCTTCTTTTCTTGCTTACCTTTGTTCTCCTTTTTCCAAAGATAGCAATATTTTTGAACGTGACCCATTTTGTGACAGTAGTGACACTCAACATTCTTGTATCTTCCCTTGGATTTGCTCCTGCTTTTACCTCTACCCTTTTGAACTCTATTCTGATTTCTCCCCCTGGTTTCAGTGACTAACATTTCAGAGTGTGACGAAGAATTCTGCGTCTTCCTTCTCATCTCTTCATTTAAAATGCCACCTTTAACAAGTTGCATGCTCACTTTACCATTCGGAGTAGAATTAGTAAGAGAGATACGAAATGTCTCCCAAGAATCTAGTAGAGTATTTAGCAACCACAATCCTTGAACCTCATCTTCAAACTTGATTCCCATGCTTGACAACTGATCCAGAACTCCTTGAAATTTATTCAAGTGATCTAATACTTGTGACCCCTCTTTATATCTCAAATTCATCAACATATTCAACAAGTACAATTTATTGTTGCCAGACTTGGAAGCATACAAGGATTCAATTTGATTCCACAAAGCCCTAGCATGAGTCTCATTAGCAATGTGATTATAAACATTATCATCCACCCATTGCCTAATAAAACCACAAACTTGTTGGTGTTCAAACTCCCATTCTTCATCTGTTTTAGATTCTGGTTTTTGTGTAGAAAATACAGGTGAATGTAGATTTTTGACAAACAACAAATCTTTCATTTTGCCCTTCCATAGATGGTAATTAGTGCCATTCAAACTTATCATCCTAGTAGAATTATTTGCCTCCATCTTTCAAGCAAGTTATAACCAAATACCCAAAACTGAGCTCTGATGCCAATTGATAGGAATAAAACACAATTCCCTACTTGCAAGAATCAGAGGAGCAACAATATCCACTCATAACAAGTATTAACACCAGCACAATAATACCCAATAGCAGCGAAAAAATCACATAAACCAAAAATTATAAGCAAGCTAACACACCAAGATTTTTAACATGGAAAACCTCCTCAATGAGAGAAGTAAAAACCACGAGTCACCAAGACCAGGATATAGCTTCACTATGATGAAAAATAGGGTACAAGAGAGTCACAAATTACTGCACAAAACGTGCATACAACAAGCCAAACAACCCAAGCTTCAAAGCTTTCAAAACAAGAACAAGAAAATGAAAATACCACAAAAACAGAGCTACTGTGCGTGGCCAATATCTCCAGCTACAGATGTCAAATTGAAGATCCGAACGGTGAAATCAAAGAACCAGATGTGTAGAACACACTGTCCAAATTTGAGCTCGATCCAACGGTTAACGAATCTGCAGTGACCAATTTACAGAGACAGCTTTGTGTATGTGAGAAAATGACTTTCTCTCCTCTCTTCTCTCTAGTGTTTGGTGTTCTCCTTGCAAAATGACCTCTCTCTCTCAACCCTAACTCACCTCAGCCACTTCAACTAATCATGGACTTGGATACTAGCATTTGGGCTTTTTCTCCACATAGGAAGGGAGCCCAAAAACCCAACAAATCTCCCCCTCACGACTATGTGGAGGTAACCGCCAATCCGGCGATTAAGCAACAAACTTCAAACTTCCATCTTAGTAATGCCTTGGTCATCATATCAGAACCAAGACCTGGAGACTAACTCAACCACCACCAAATGTAACTATTATATATTGGAAGCAAATGGATCTTTACTATAAAAAAGAGATCAATTTGGTGAGATTTTAAGGTATAAAGCCAGATTAGTTGGCAAAGATTTTCATCTGGTTGAAGGCATAGATTACGAACAAATCTATAGCCTAGTGGTAAGGCCATCTATAGTTAGAGTCATTTTCTCTATTGTAGTGTCTTTGGGCTGGTTCTTAAGGCAGTTTGATTTTGATAATGTCTTCCTCAGTGACAATTTAGAAGAGACGGTATTCATGACACAACCACAGGGATATGTACATGGTGATAGTTCCTTTGTTTGCAAGTTAAATAAGGCTATCTATGATTTCGAACCACAAGAGTTTGGTTTCAAACCTTAGCAGCAACTTTACATCAGTTTGGCTTCAAAAATACCAAATCTGATGTGTCACTATTTGTTAAGAAAAAGAATTTAAATGTGATACATCTTATTATTTATGTAGATGATATAATTGTAACCTGTAATAATGTGAAAGAAATAGATAACTTCATTACTGAAATTAACAAGATCTTTCCACTAAAGGATTTAGGAGTGTTTATCTATTTTTTAGGTCTTGAAGCCAACTATATGCCTCTTGGGAATTTGCTTGTCAGACAAACTAAGTATGCTTATGAACTTTTAAGGAAAACAGGAATGGATGTAGAGAGCTCAATGCCTACACCAATGGTAGCAAGCATTAAACCATAATTATAAAAATCAAATCGGACCGAATTGATTAAAAAACTAATGAACCAAACCTTAAACCGATTCGATTTACTCTTTAAACTGTTCAAAGATAAAGGGCTTGTTTGGGTGAGCTTTTAAGAAAAGATCTTTTTTCGAGTTATCTTTTTTTAAAAGATCTTATAGAGAAGTAAAAGTAATTTTATGTTTGGATATCTCATGTAAAAAGGTCTTTTTATCTATCAATTATGGGCTTGTTTGGGTGAGCTTCTAAGAAAATATATTTTTTCGAGTTATCTTTTTTTAAAAGATCTTATGAAAAAGTAAAAGTAATTTTATGTTTGGGTATCTCATGTAAAAAGATCTTTTTATTTATCAATTATGTTTGGGTATAACAATATAAAAGTACTTTTTGTTTATTTATTATATGAAAAACATCTTTTTTAAGGAAAAAAGATCTTTTAAAAAAAGATGTAAATTACAGCTTCTCAAAAAAGATTTTTTCTGATTTTTCTAGTGCTTTTACTTTTACTACTAGAAATTTGCCAAACACACTAAAAAATAAAAAAAAATCTTTTTTCAATAGAAAAAGATCTTTTTTTATCAAAATAATGGCGCCCAAACAAGCACTATGTTTGGGTATAACAATATAAAAGTACTTTTTTGTTTCTTTATTATATGAAAAACATCTTTTTTTAAGGAAAAAAGATCTTTTAAAAAAAGATGTAAATTACAGCTTCTCAAAAAAAATCTTTTTTTTTTATTTTACTAGTGCTTTTACTTTTACTACTAGAAATTTGCCAAACACGTTAAAAAATTAAAAAAGATCTTTTTTCATGAAAAAAAAGATCTTTTTTTAACAAAATAATAGCGCCCAAACATGCACTAAATATTGATTTTATATAACTATAATAAATATATTTTTTTAAATTAGTATAATTATGCATTATTACTTAATGCTAATTATAGTATAATTTTAATAAAGATATTTTTATAAAATAAACTTAGAAGAAAAAATAATACATTCATTTTGGCGGAAAAATAGATTCATGAGGAATCGACACCTCACTTCCATTAGTTGGGGAAAACCAAATTTATTAACTAATTAATCTTATGTCCATAATATTATTATTATTATTATTATTATTATTATTATTATTATTATTATTATATACCGATTAAAATTGTGAATATATACTAATAAAATTATTATATGTGAATGAAAATTAGAACTATATCAATTATATAAATTATATTTATTATTATTATTATTATTATTATTATTATTATTATTATTATTATTGAATAGTGATGAAAATTCATGTGATAATAACTTTTACCTATAAAACATCTAAAATTAAATAATATTCAAGTATAATTAGGTGCAATTATAATTCAAATTATTGCATATGAAGTCACGTGAATTACCATTATAATTGATATAATTGCTAATTATACTCTCAATCTTATTGATTATATCAATTTAACTATATCAATTATATTCAAATTATTAGTCAATAATTTTAATGCAAATTCTTACTGTAATTAGGTTATTCTTATATTATCTTGTATTAATCGTTATAATTAATTCAATAGAGATATTTACTCAATATATATGTTATCTATATTAATTATGTGCCAATATTTAAAAAAAAAGTTAAAAGAAGAGATAGATAAATATATATATAATATTATTGCTATATAAAAAACAGATATAAATATATATAGACTGTATTATAAACAAAATAAAGCCTATATATAGGAATAATGAAAAACTCAAGTAATTATTTGTTGGTTTTTATGGTTTCTTGTAGTGAATTAAACTCAAACATTTATAATAAATATTTAAAAATATTTAAAATTAATGATTAAAAATATTTAATATTATTATTATTATTATTATAATAAATATTTAAAATGATTTAATGACTAAAAATATTTAAAATTAATGTGCATTATTAATATCATAAATATAATAAAGATATTTTTTATAAAATAATTTAGAATAGAGAATAGAAAAGTTCATTTTAGAAGAAAAATAGAGTCACGAAAAATCGACACGTCAACCTTATTAATCGAGGGAAAACTCAGTTTTAGTATATTAAGTAGATGAACGTACAAAAAAATTAGTTAATATAGAAAATAGTCGTAAGATTTAAGGATGAGGGGAAAACTTAAAATAGTTGATATAACGATATAAATGCACAAACAAATCGAAGAAGATACGACCCATTAATTAATCAAATTCAACAATCAACATAAAATCGATTTTAAATTAAAACACCAAAAATAATAGTAACTTAGAACGTACAACGTAACAAAAGTGAGAAAAACACATGGAGGATGAGATAATATACCAGAAGTCAAAAAAAAGAGAAGAGTAATCTAATAACTGTTGCTGCGTCAATCAAGTTTGTTGTTGTTGAACTCGCAATTGTCGTGGATGATTGCGGTGTTATAAGCTTGCCATGGAGATGCAAGGTGGCTCAAGAATATGGAGGATTTTGTGGTCTTGTAGCTG
Source organism: Arachis hypogaea (assembly GCF_003086295.3). Lineage (NCBI taxonomy): Eukaryota > Viridiplantae > Streptophyta > Magnoliopsida > Fabales > Fabaceae > Arachis > Arachis hypogaea. The sequence goes on along the minus strand of NC_092044.1, from coordinate 6,787,501 downwards.
TAAAGATGGAGAAAGTTGAAGAGTTTTTCTTTTGTGAAAGTGAATAAGAATTAGAGAGTAAAAGAATGAAAATTGATTGATTCAATTATAAAACATCGGAAAAATACAACAATTCGGAGATTTTTTTATTTTTTATTTTTTGACTGGAAAGAAAATAAACAATAACCAAGAAAGAAAAAACAAATAAGAAACTATTTAAGAAAGGCAATCTTTTTGAATACTACTCTCAAACTCCTTTTAAGACAATAGAAACTTCACTTGGGGAGAAAGGATCCTCATTACAGTTTTTGCCATGATGTTTACTACTGTGTTTGCATCTCTCAAGATCAACTAGAGATCAGCACGCCATTTCTAAGATATGATATCTCGAATTTTCAACACCAAATGATCAATAAAACCATCCTGTAAATTATTGATAATAGTAAAGGCCTCTACACAGTCTGTCTCACATATAATATCTCTTTGCCTGAGTCTCAGACTAAAAGAAAGTCTCTCAAAATAGCAAACAACTCTCCTTATAAAATACTATGACTCTCAATTGTTCCTAGACAGCCTCGTTGCCACCTTCCCTTCCAATCTCTACTAACATAGGCAAAACCAATCCGAGCACTATTATCAGGATAGCTAGTATCACAATTAATCTCAAAAGTACCAATTGTGGGAGAATCTAAGAGCCATTAATGGTGGAGGGGATAGACATTCGTTGCAACCCAAAAATATTCCGAAGCTCTTTCTCAAAGGACAAAGTCATACCAATCACATTGTCTGTGGTCCAAGACTCGTGGGGATGAAAGATCTCATTATTTCTAGAACACAAATCTACCAGAGACCAGAAAAGAATCTAAAGGGAGATTGCTTAACAAGGCAGACAAACTCTGTTTGCTCAATTTGGTAGTGACTGTGATTCTTACTTACCGCATGCAAGTATCTCTCTTCCCTAAAGGGGTAACTAATAAGATAGAATCCATGATGCAGAACTTTCTATGGAAGGGTCAAGCTGATGGTACAGAACTGAATCTAGTTAATTGGAAGGTGTTTGATACGTGTTTCAAATGTTCGTGATATAAAAAGTTCAAGTGTTATTAAGAAGATATTAATTTATATTTTTAGAATGTTTTAATTTAATTTGATATATTTTGATTTTGTTTATTTAGTTACTAGATTGGGCCCTATGTTTATGGCCTTTAGGGTTTTCTTTGTTTTAACTTAATAAGAGGTTATAAATACCTTCTTAGCTATTGTAGTCGTAGTATAGAATGATTTAGAGGTTTGAAAACTCTTTTTTTTGGCTTCGTGATGAAACCATGATGTGGACAATTGACGTTGAGGAGTCCCTCTCTTGTTGCATCGGGGAATCGGGAGAAGGTTGATGAGTCCCTTCGAATCAATTTCCAAACTATGACGTTGACAAGTTAGGTTGAGGAGTCCCTTTCTTGTTGCGTCAAGAAATTGGGTAGAAGTAGAGTGATTCTCTTTGTACTCAATTTCAATCTATCTTTTTTATTTTTATTTCAATTTCAATGTCTCTTTTTTTTATTCAGTTTAAATCTTTATCTTTTTGTTTAAACTGAATAAAAAAGATAAGAATTTAAACTGAATAAAAAAAAGATACATTGAAATTGAAATAGAAATAAAAAGGATAGATTGAAATTGAGTACAAAGAGAATCACTCTACTTCTTCCCAATTTCTTGACGCAACAAAAAAGAGACTCTTCAACCTAACTTGTCAACGCCATAGTTTGGAAATCAATTCGAAGGGACTTCTCAACCTTCTACCCAACTCCCCGATGCAACAAGAGAGGGACTCCTCAACCTCAATTGTCCACATTATGGTTTCATCACAAAACAAAAAAAAAGTAGTTTTCAAACCTCTAAATCATTCTATACTACCACTACCCTAGTTTATGATGTATTTATAACCTCTTATTAGGTTAAAATATAGAATACCCTAAGCCCACAAACAGAAGACCCAATCTATTAATTAAATAAATAAAATCAAAATACATCAAATTAAAACATTCTAAAAATGTAAAGCAATATCTTCTAAATAACACTTGAACTCTTCATATCACGAACATTTAAAGCATATATCAGTGTTGGTCACCCCTAAGAAGTTTAGGATCCAAAAATTAGAGATCCTTTTTGTGCTAATGTTGCTTTTCTTGAAAAGCTAGTTTGACAACATTTTCACTATCCTGATGTGCTATAGGTTCAACTGTTGATGAAAAAATATCATTCCTCTAAAGATGATTGCTTTAGTCAGGCTCGATACAGTGAATATTATGTTTGGAAGAGTATATGTCAAGTTTGGAATATCTTGAAGGAAGATTTTATTTGGTGCATTGGGAATTTGGAATAGAACTTTTGGTTTTCAAAATGGAGAAGAAATAGGCGGTTGTGCCATGAGATGGATTATACTCACATTTCTGATTTGAATCTCCGGATCTTGGACCTTTGTTCATCTGGATAGTGGAACCTTGAGAATATCTATTCTCCTCTAAATCAGTCTATGCAGAGCAACATTAACTCTTACAACTCAGATGTTCAAGTTGGTTTAGAGGTCAGTTGGTGTTGGATTGGTGTAACTTCAAAGGTTTATGATGCTCGTAGTAATTATTTGTGGTCCAGTAAGATGTTTAATTGAGAGGATAGAGAGACTTGACTTTGACTTTGGCATTAATATGCTCCAAAAAAGTACAAATTCTTGACCTGACTATGTCTTCGGAAGACTCTTCCTACTATTATATTTCATTTTAGGAGGAACATTTCACATATGAATAATTGTCCACAATATTTCTCAGATCACGAGATTTTTTTAAATTTTTTATCTAGTAAGTGTTACTATTTATTTGAAAAAAAAATCCTATGTTACAACCTTTATAAATATATTTGTTTAGTAATTATATATTGCATAAATGAGTTACTTGATGGTTAGAAGATAAAAAATAAGTTTAATATATTTTACAAAATTATATAATTTTTTAATAAAACAAATTATTATAATATAAATTTTTTAAACATACCTAAAATATCGATATTTTAATCGGTGATTTTAACTGTTAATTTTAATTAATATATATTATATATATTTTTTATAATTAAAATTAAGTATTAAAATTATTAAAATATGAGTGTTTCAAATATACTTAAAATTCTTCGGATAATGCATGCATAAATAGTTGATTTATCATAATTCAATATTTCATAGACTTTATGATAACTTATAATGTAGGCCAGGCCACAAGTCTTGGAGGGTCGCCTAGCCTGCTTTTATTACTGACGAGTACTCCATAAGTTCGGCAATATTACCCAAAAATCATAACCGACCATATAATTCGAAAATGCTAAGCACGGAGAAACCCCACCACAATTTGACTAAGCATTATAAACGTTACCTATTTCTTCCGTTATCAATAACAATATACAAAATCTCAGAACAAACAAAGTGAAGTAAAATACGCCACTCATCTATATAAACAAACTAGGTAGCTCAGTGAACGTCAGGTCACATATACACTCTCATTCATTTACTCGTATTGATTTCTTAAATACTCTCTTTTTTACTTGAGCATATGAGTGCTTTTTGCAGGTGCTCCCGCCGCCGTGTTTCGCAGTACCGAGGTTTCTTTTGGACACTTTCTCCAGGGCGACGTATAGCTCTCCCCCAGAGCCGAGTAGTCGCAAAAGGAGTCGTATACCTCGGTTGAGGCAGAACGGAATATTTGGCGCCCACCGTGGGGCCCGAGATTTATCTAACCCCACCAGCCCGAGCAGGAAGCTACCAGGATCAACGGTTTGTTGACAAAAGCAAACACTGCGCTTTCCATCAAAAGTATGGGCACACGATGGATGAATGTGTGATCACCAAAGACTTATTGGAGAGATTAGCCTGGCAAGGCCTCTTAGATATGTATGTTGAAGGGAGAAGAAGCAAGGAAGATACCCGAGACCGGGAGGAGTGCCGACAAACTTCAGAGGAAAAAAATGACAATAGGTGGTCCAACCCTAACCCACCAAAAGGAATCATAAATTGCATATCCTGAGGATTCGCTGGGGGTGGTGAAACAAACTCGGCACGCAAACAAAGCTACCGAGCAATGCTGGCAATCGAGGGAACAATACCACAAAACAACAAAGATGCAACCAACCTTAGAATCACCTTCAGCCAGGCAGACATATCTTCGACTATCCCGAACTTAGACGATCCCGTGGTGATCTCCATTCAAATAGGCGAACTATTGGTAAGAAAGGTCCTTTTGGACCCAGGTAGTAGTGCAGACGTTCTCTTCTATTCTACTTTTCAAAAGATGAAATTATCCGAAAAAACAGTGCAACCCTCATCAGGAGAACTGGTAGGATTCTTAGGAGAAAGGATTCCAATTAAAGGTTATATATGGCTAAAAACAACACTGGGGGAAACCCCACTAAGACGAACAATAGATACACAATATCTTATAGTTGATTGCCCCAGTCCTTACAATATTATTCTCAGAAGACCTGCTCTGAACATGTTCAGGGCAATAGTGTCCACCTTTCATTTATGTGTTAAGTTTCAGGCACAGGATGGCAAGATAGCAACGCTCCACTCAGATCGCCAACAAGCTCGGCAATGCTACAATGCAAGCCTAAGAAGATCGGACACGGGGAAAAAATATCAACAAGAGGTCAAGACAATTTACAGCACGAATGAAGTACTGTCCTTAGCAGAGCTCGACCCTCGGGAGGACACCCAAGAAAGACCCCAACCAGTAGATTAGCTCCAGAAGGTTCCCCTGACATCAAATCCAAAACAATTCACCTACATCGGCCAAGCACTCCAAGGACAAGAACAATTGGAGCTTATACAGGTATGATGAGCGGATAATTTATACGCTTTTTGGCATTGTTTTTAGTATGTTTTTAGTATGATTTAGTTAGTTTTTAGTATATTTTTATTAGTTTTTAGTTAAAATTCACTTTTCTGGACTTTACTATGAGTTTGTGTGTTTTTCTGTGATTTCAGGTATTTTCTGGCTGAAATTGAGGGTCTTGAGCAAAAATCTGATTCCGAGACCAAAAAGGACTGCAGATACTGTTGGATTCTGACCTCCCTACACTCGAAGTGGATTTTCTGGAGCTACAGAAGCCCAATTGGCGCGCTCTCAACGGCGTTGGAAAGTAGACATCCTGGGCTTTCCAGCAATATATGATAGTCCATACTTTGCCCAAGATTTGATGGCCCAAACTGGCGTGGAAAATCAGCCTCAGAAATTCCAGCGTTAAACGCCGGAACTGGCATAAAACTTGGAGTTAAACGCCCAAACTGGCATAAAAGCTGGCGTTTAACTCCAGAAAAGGTCTCTACACGAAAATGCTTCAAAGCTCAACCCAAGCACACACCAAGTGGACCCAGAAGTGGATTTTTACGTCATTTACTCATTTCTATATACCCTAGGTTACTAGTTTACTATTAATAGGATCTTTTGACATTGTATCTGTACCTCATGACACTTTACACGTTTTCTTTGTGTATCTTCCACGGCATGAGTCTCTAAATCCCATGGTTGGGGGTGAGGAGCTCTGCTGTGTCTTGATGGATTAATGCAATTACTACTGTTTCTCATTCAATCATGCTTGCTTCCATTCTAAGATAATACTTGTTCTTAACCCGGATGAATGTGATGACCCGTGACAATCATCATCATTCTCAACTATGAACGCGTGCCTGACAACCACCTCCGTTCTACCTTAGATTAAGTAGTTATCTCTTGGATTCTTTAATCGGAATCTTCGTGGTATAAGCTAGAACTGATGGCGGCATTCAAGAGAATCCGGAAGGTCTAAACCTTGTCTGTGGTATTCTGAGTAGGATTCAATGACTGGATGACTGTGACATGCTTCAAACTCCTAGCAGGCGGGGCGTTAGCGACAGACGCAAAAGAATCACTGGATTCTATTCCGGCCTGACCGAGAACCGACAGATGATTAGCCATGCTGTGACAGAGCATAGGAACATTTTCACTGAGAGGATGGGAGGTAGCCATTGACAACGGTGAAACCCTACATACAGCTTGCCATGGAAGGAACTGTGCGTGTTTGATGAAGAAGACAGTAGGAAAGCAGAGATTCAGAGGACAGAGCATCTCCAAAACCTCAACCTATTCCCCATTACTGCAAAACAAGTAACCATTTCATGTTCTTTTGCTTTTCACAATCAATCCTGATAATTTCTGATATCCTGACTAAGATCTACAAGATAACCATAGCTTGCTTCAAGCCGACAATCTCTGTGGGATCAACCCTTGCTCACGCAAGGTATTACTTGGACGACCCAGTGCACTTGCTGGTTAGTTGTGCGGAGTTGCAAAGGTGTGATTGCAATTTCGTGCACCAAGTTTTTGGCGCCGTTGCCGGGGATTGTTCGAGTTTGGACAACTGACGGCTTATCTTGTTGCTTAGATTAGGACTGTTTATTTTTGTTGGTTTAGAGTCTTTTAGTTGAGTCTAGTTCATATTTTAAGTTTGGTGTCAATTGCATGCTTTTGTTTTTCTTTTAATTTTCGAATTTGCATGTTCTTAGTCCCTTTTTGATTCATAAAAATTCTAAGTTTGGTGTCCTCTTTGTGTTTTTCCCTTAAAAAATTTTTTTTTCGAAAATTAGTGTTTGATTTTCTAAAAATTTTAAGTTTGGTGTCCTTTTGTGTTTTTCTCTTTCCTCTTTTCAAAAATCAAATCTTTTTCATAAAAATTTTTCAATCATATCTTTTTAATTGCTATTTTCAAAATCTTTTTCATTAACTAATTGATTCAGTTCTCAATTTGCTTTGATCTTATTTTCTTTTTGATTTTCGAATTTTTATTTTAATTTTCTTTTATTTTAATTTATTTTTTTTCGTTAATCAAAAAAAATAATAATAAAAATAAAAAAATATATATTTTATCCATCATGGACCTAAGTGGAATTGATCAGTCTAAAAGGACTCTGGGGTCATATGCTAACCCCATTACAGCTGCATATGGGAGTAGCATATGTACACCTCCCATCAAAGCAAGCAGCTTTGAGCTAAATCCTCAACTCATTATCATAGTGCAGCAAAATTGCCAGTATTCCGGTCTTCCACAGGAAGAACCTACTGAGTTTCTGGCACAGTTTTTACAAATTGCTGACACAGTACAGGATAAAGAGGTGGGTCAGGATGTCTACAGACTATTACTGTTTCCATTTGCTGTAAAAGATCAAGCTAAGAGGTGGTTGAATAACCAACCTACAGCAAGCATAAAGACATGGAAACAGTTGTCAGACAAATTCCTGAATCATTTTTACCCTCCAAAGAGGATGACACAGCTAAGGCTGGACATCCAAGGCTTTAAACAAGAGGATAATGAATCCCTTTATAATGTCTGGGAGAGGTATAGAGGTATGCTAAGGAAATTTTCCTCTGAAATGTTTTCAGAGTGGGTACAGTTAGACATTTTCTACTATGGGCTTACAGAAAAAGCTCAGATGTCTTTAGACCACTCAGCTGGTGGATCTATACACATGAGGAAGACAATTGAAGAGGCTCAAGAGCTTATAGACACTGTTGCTAGAAACCAATATTTGTACTCTAGCAATGAGTTCTCTCCAAAGGAGGAAGTCATGACAGTAGTCACTGACCCTAGTCCTCAAGAACAGATAATTGAGCTTAATCAACAATTGCTCCTGATGACAGAACAGTTAGCAGACTTTAAAGAGATGCTCCATGAAACTAAAGTTGCTAACAAGAGCATAGAACTGCAGTTGAATCAAGCAAAACAGCAAATATCTAAACAGATAATAGAGGAATGTCAAGCAGTTCAATTGAGGAGTGGGAAGACCCTGAATAACATTGCTCAAAAGAGTAAAAAGCCAACCAAGGAACAATTGACAGAGGACAACCAAACCACTATTCAAAATCCTTCTGAGGACAGTAAGAGCCCAGAGAGGAATATTATTGGCGTTCAAACGCCAGAAAGGGAAGGAAAGCTGGCGTTAAACGCCCATTCCTTGCCTAGTTCTGGCGTTCAAACGCCAGAAAAGGGGGAAAAGTTGGCGTTAAACGCCCAATTTCCACCCAATCCTGGCGTTCAGATGCCTAGGGGGAATCAGACACCTGAGAGTGCTGACAGTAATCCCTCTAACAAGGCTTCTTCAACCACTTCTGTAAGGAATAAACCTACAGCATCTAAGGTTGAAGAATATAAAGCCAAAATGCCTTATCCTCAAAAACTCCGCCAAGCGGAGCAGGATAAGCAATTTGCCCGCTTTGCAGACTATCTAAGGACTCTTGAAATAAAGATTCCGTTTGCAGAAGCACTTGAGCAAATACCTTCTTATGCTAAGTTCATGAAAGAAATCTTAAGTCATAAGAAGGATTGGAGAGAAACTGAAAAAGTGTTTCTCACTGAAGAATGTAGTGCAGTCATTCTAAAAAGCTTACCAGAAAAGCTTCAAGATCCAGGAAGCTTTATGATACCATGCACATTAGAAGGTGCTTGCATCAAGACAGCCCTATGTGATCTTGGAGCAAGCATCAATCTAATACCTGCATCCACTATCAGAAAGCTTGGATTGACTGGAGAAGTCAAACCAACCCGGATATGCCTCCAACTTGCTGATGGCTCCATTAAATATCCATCAGGCATAATAGAGGATATGATTGTCAAGGTTGGGCCATTCGCCTTTCCAACTGACTTTGTGGTGCTGGAAATGGAGGAGCACAAGAGTGCAACTCTCATTCTAGGAAGACCTTTCCTAGCAACTGGACGAACTCTCATTGATGTACAAAAAGGGGAAGTGACCCTGAGAGTCAATGAGGATGAGTTCAAGTTGAATGCTGTAAAAGCTATGCAGCATCCAGACACACCAAATGACTGCATGGGCGCTGACATTATTAACTCTCTGGTAGAAGAGATCAATATGACTGAAAGCCTAGAATCAGAGCTTGAGGACATCTTCAAAGATGCTCAACCTGATCAAGAAGAATCAGTGGAAACAAAGGAATTTTCGAAAATTCCTCAGGAGGAGGATAAGCCTCCCAAACCTGAACTCAAACCACTGCCACCATCCTTGAAGTATGCATTTCTGGGAGAGGGTGACACTCTTCCAGTGATTATAAGCTCTGCTTTAAATCCACAGGAAGAGGAAGCACTGATTCAAGTGCTAAGGACACACAAGACAGCTCTTGGGTGGTCCATAAGTGATCTCAAGGGCATTAGCCCAGCTAGATGCATGCACAAAATCCTGTTGGAGGATAATGCCAAACCAGTGGTCCAACCACAGAGGAGGCTAAATCCAGCCATGAAGGAGGTGGTGCAGAAAGAGGTCACTAAATTACTAGAGGCTGGGATTATTTATCCTATTTCTGATAGCCCCTGGGTGAGCCCTGTCCAAGTTGTCCCCAAAAAGGGAGGCATGACAGTGGTTCATAATGAAAAAAATGAACTGGTTCCTACAAGAATAGTCACAGGGTGGCGTATGTGTATTGACTACAGAAGGCTCAATACAGCCACCAGAAAGGATCATTTTCCTTTACCGTTCATAGACCAAATGCTAGAAAGACTAGCTGGTCATGACTATTACTGCTTTTTGGATGGCTATTCAGGCTACAACCAAATTGCAGTAGATCCTCAGGACCAAGAGAAAACAGCATTCACTTGCCCTTCTGGCGTGTTTGCCTACAGGAGGATGCCTTTTGGTCTGTGCAATGCACCTGCAACCTTTCAGAGGTGCATGCTCTCTATCTTCTCAGATATGGTAGAGAAATTTCTGGAAGTCTTCATGGATGACTTTTCAGTATATGGAGATTCATTTAGCTCCTGTCTTAATCACCTAGCACTTGTCCTGAAAAGATGCCAAGAGACTAACCTGGTTTTAAACTGGGAGAAATGTCACTTTATGGTGACTGAAGGAATTGTCCTTGGGCACAAAATTTCAAGCAAGGGAATAGAGGTGGATAAGGCAAAGGTAGAGGTAATTGAAAAATTACCACCACCTGCCAATGTTAAGGCAATCAGAAGCTTTCTGGGGCATGCAGGATTCTACAGAAGGTTTATAAAGGATTTTTCGAAAATTGCAAAACCTCTGAGTAACCTGTTAGCTGCTGACACACCATTTGTGTTTGACACACAGTGTCTGCAGGTATTTGAGACCCTGAAAGCTAAGCTGGTCACAGCACCAGTCATCTCTGCACCAGATTGGACATTGCCATTTGAATTAATGTGTGATGCCAGTGACCATGCCATTGGTGCAGTGTTGGGACAGAGGCATAACAAGCTTCTGCACATCATTTATTATGCTAGCCGTGTTCTAAATGACGCACAGAAGAACTACACAACCACAGAAAAAGAGTTACTTGCAGTGGTTTATGCCATTGACAAGTTTAGATCCTATCTAGTGGGCTCCAAAGTGGTTGTGTACACTGACCATGCTGCTCTTAAATACTTACTCACAAAGCAAGATTCAAAACCCAGGCTTATCAGATGGGTGTTGCTTCTGTAAGAGTTTGATATAGAAATAAGAGACAGAAAAGGGACAGAGAACCAAGTAGCTGACCATCTGTCCCGGATAGAACCAGTAGCTGGGGCGTCCCTCCCTTCTACTGAGATCTCTGAGACTTTCCCAGGTGAGCAACTCTTTGCCATTCAGGAAGCTCCATGGTTTGCAGATATTGCAAATTATAAAGCTGTGAGGTTCATACCCAAGGAGTACAGCAGCGTGCAAAGAAAGAAATTAATTTCAGATGCCAAGTACTACCTCTGGGATGAACCATATCTCTTTAAGAGATGTGCTGACGGAGTGATCCGCAGATGTGTACCCAGAGAAGAAGCACAAAGGATCCTATGGCATTGCCATGGATCACAGTATGGAGGACATTTTGGAAGTGAGCGAACAGCCACTAAAGTCCTCCAATGTGGCTTCTACTGGCCTACTCTCTATAAAGATTCCCGAGAGTTTGTGCGTAACTGTGACAGTTGCCAAAGAGCTGGTAACTTGCCTCATGGATATGCCATGCCTCAACAAGGGATATTAGAGATAGAATTGTTTGATGTATGGGGAATTGACTTCATGGGACCATTCCCGCCATCATACTCAAACACTTACATTCTGGTGGCAGTGGACTATGTATCTAAGTGGGTAGAAGCAATTGCTACACCCACTAATGATACCAAAACCGTGCTAAAATTCCTCCAGAAATACATCTTCAGCAGATTTGGTGTTCCCAGAGTACTAATCAGTGACGGGGGCACTCATTTCTGCAACAGACAGCTATACTCTGCTATGGTTAGATATGGAATTAGCCACAAAGTGGCAACTCCGTATCATCCACAGACAAATGGGCAAGCTGAAGTCTCTAACAGAGAGCTAAAGAGAATCCTGGAACGGACTGTGATAGCCCGAAGAAAGGAATGGGCAAAGAGCTTGGATGATGCTCTGTGGGCATACAGAACAGCATTCAAGACTCCTATAGGAACCTCTCCATACCAACTGGTGTATGGGAAGGCCTGTCATCTGCCCGTGGAACTGGAACATAAAGCCTACTGGGCAACCAGATTCCTAAACATGGATGCTCAGTTAGCTGGTGAAAAAAGATTGCTCCAGCTAAATGAGCTAGAGGAGTTCAGACTCAATGCCTTTGAAAATGCAAAAATTTATAAGGAAAAGGCAAAGAAATGGCATGACAAGAAGTTGTCAACCAGAGTCTTTGAGCCAGGACAAAAAGTTCTGCTCTTCAACTCTAGGCTCAGACTGTTCCCAGGAAAACTCAAATCCCGGTGGAGGGGTCCGTATGTGATTACAGGAGTGTCACCATATGGATATGTTGAGCTTCAGGATATTGATTCTGACAAAAAGTTCATTGTTAATGGACAGAGAATCAAGCATTATCTTGAAGGCAATTTTGAGCAGGAATGCTCAAAACTGAGACTTGAGTGATTCTCAGTAAAAGGTCCAGCTAAAGACAGTAAAGAAGCGCTTGCTGGGAGGCAACCCAGTCATTAGGAAGTTGTATGAATTGTTCTTACAGAGGCAAGTATCAAAAATGAAGGAATTCACAGAGTTACAGAAGGATTCAGCTCAAAAAGCAGAGAAAAAGAGCTTACTGGCGAAAAAACGCCAGTAAGGGGCATTTTGGGCGTTAAACGCTAGAATGGGTGCCATTCTGGGCGTTTAACGCCAGGAATGGTGCCATTTTGGGCGTTAAACGCCAGAATGGGCACCATTCTGGGCGTTTAACGCCAGGTGTGCAGCATCCTGGGCGTTCAGAAAAACGCCCAGTGATAAAAGATTTCTGGCGTTTAACGCCAGCCAGGGCACCTGGCTGGGCGTTAAACGCCCAAAAGGGGCACCAAATGGGCGTTTAACGCCAGAAAGGTGGGGGGACCACAATTTTGTTTTCAAATCAAAATTTTTCAAACTTTCCTTTTCTCACCCATATTTTTCTACAAAAATATATTTCAATCTCTCATCATTCACTTTCAAATTTTCAAAATCATTCTTCAAATCATTCAAATCATTCCCAAATTTTGTTCAAAAAAACTCACCTTTCTCTCAATTTCTTTCCATATCTTCTCAAATCTCTTTTCAAATTTCTTTTTTTTTCGAAAACTCCCCTCCCCACCTTATAAATACACGTTTGGCTCCCTCTTCCCACCACACCATTCGAATTTCCTCTTCCTCTTTCTCTCTTCTCTTCTTTCTTTTCTTTTGCTTGAGGACAAGCAAACCTCTTAGTTTGGTGTGCTTTTCCGTGATCACTAAGCCAAGATTCATCAAGATCATGGCTCCTAAGGGAAAACAAACCAATTTAAGAGGAAAGAAAGAGAATAATCCAAAGAATCTTTGGAATCAAGAGAAGTTCTTAACCAAAGAACATGAAGACCATTATCACAAAATAATGGGTCTGAGGTCAGTGATCCCGGAAGTTAAATTTGATCTGAAAGAAGATGAATATCCGGGGATCCAAGAGCAAATTCGAAACAGAGGATGGGAAGTTCTGACCAATCCTGAAATAAAGGTTGGAAGGAACATGGTTCAGGAATTCTACTCTAATCTGTGGCTAACAGATAAGCAGAGAATGACTGGAACTGCTTACCATACCTACAGAACCATGGTCAGAGGGAAAGTTATGTACTTCCATCTGGACAAAATAAGAGAAATCTTCAAACTACCTCAACTGCAAGATGATCCTGAATCCTTTAATAGGAGGATGGTGAGAGCAGATAAAGGGTTGGATCAAGTTCTAGAGGACATATGCCTCCCTGGGACTAAGTGGATAACCAATTCAAAGGGTGTCCCAAACCAACTCAAGAGGGGAGACCTCAAACCAATTGCAAGAGGTTGGCTAGACTTTATTGGGCGTTCCATATTGCCCACTAGCAGCCGTTCTGAGGTCACCATCAAGAGAGCAGTGATGATTCATTGCATTATGCTTGGAAAAGAAGTGGAGGTTCATCATGTGATTGCTTGTGAGATCTACACAATTGCAAATAAAAATTCCACTGAAGCCAAATTGGCTTACCCAAGCTTGATCTCCTTGCTCTGTAAAGAGGCTGGGGTGAAGATGGGAGTAGATGAGTTCATACCCATTGAACACCCAATCACCAAGAAGTCAATGGAAGGACAAATGCAAGACAACTCTATCAAGAGGAGGGCGCAGGAATTCCTCCCTGAATTCCCAAGAATTGACTACTGGACCAGCCTAGAAGCATCTATCACCAAGCTGCAAGAGACTATGGAGCAACTGAAGGAAGAACAGCAGAATCAGAACTGCATGCTCTGCAAATTGCTGAAGGAACAAGAGAAGCAGGGGCGTGAACTCCAAGAGTTGAAACGCCAAAAGCTCTCCTCTCAAGCTGAGGGAGCATCCACTTCTCAAAATCAAGGTTGTTGAGTCCTAACTCTGTGAAAACCTCTATCATTAGGAGCCTATGTTTTTGCGTTTTTTTTTCTTTTGTTTTGTTTTCTATTTTTATTTTTTTTTGTCTATTTTTAAGTCTTGTTCTTAATTCATAAGTAATAAAATTGAAATTTTATGCCTTAAAGCTATGAATGTCCTATGAATCCATCACCTCTCTTAAATGAAAAATGCTTTAATCACAAAAGAACAAGAAGTACAGGATTTCAAAATTTATCCTTGAAACTAGTTGAATTAGCTTGATGTGGTGACAATATTTTTTGTTTTCTGAATGAATGCTTGAACAGTGCATATGTCTTTTGAATTTGTTGGCTCTTGAAAGGATGAGGAGAAAGAGAACTGTTATTGAGGATCTAAAAAATCATTAGATTGATTCTTGAAGCAAGAAAAAAGCAGTGGATACAAAAAAAATTCGAAAAAAAAAGAAGGAAGAGAGAAAAGAAAAAGAAAGAAATAAAGTTGTGATCCAAGGCAACAAGAGTGTGCTTAAGAACCCTGGACACCTCTAATTGGGGACTTTAGCAAAGCTAAGTCACAATCTGAAAAGGTTCACCCAATTATGTGTCTGTGGCATGTATGTATCCGGTGGTAATACTGGAAGACAGAGTGCTTTGGGCCACAGCCAAGACTCATACACTAGCTATGTTCAAGAATCATTATACTCAACTAAGAGAATCAATAACACTATCTGAGTTCTGAGTTCTTATAGATGCCAATCATTCTGAACTTCAAGGGATAGAGTGAGGTGCCAAAACTGTTCGGAGGCAAAAAGCTACTAGTCCCGCTCATCTAATTGGAGCTATGTTTCCTTGATATTTTGGAGTTTATAGTATATTCTCTTCTTTTTATCCTATTTTGATTTTCAGTTGCTTGGGGACAAGCAACAATTTAAGTTTGGTGTTGTGATGAGCGGATAATTTATACGCTTTTTGGCATTGTTTTTAGTATGTTTTTAGTATGATTTAGTTAGTTTTTAGTATATTTTTATTAGTTTTTAGTTAAAATTCACTTTTTTGGACTTTACTATGAGTTTGTGTGTTTTTCTGTGATTTCAGGTATTTTCTGGCTGAAATTGAGGGTCCTGAGCAAAAATCTGATTCCGAGACCAAAAAGGACTGCAGATGCTGTTGGATTCTGACCTCCCTGCACTCGAAGTGGATTTTCTGGAGTTACAGAAGCCCAATTGGCGCGCTCTCAACGGCTTTGGAAAGTAGACATCCTGGGCTTTCCAGCAATATATGATAGTCCATACTTTGCCCAAGATTTGATGGTCCAAACCGGCGTGGCAAATCAGCCTCAGAAATTCCAGCGTTAAACGCCGGAACTGGCATAAAACTTGGAGTTAAACGCCCAAACTGGCATAAAAGCTGGCGTTTAACTCCAGAAAAGGTCTCTACACGAAAATGCTTCAAAGCTCAACCCAAGCACACACCAAGTGGACCCAGAAGTGGATTTTTACGTCATTTACTCATTTCTGTATACCCTAGGTTACTAGTTTACTATTAATAGGATCTTTTGACATTGTATCTGTACCTCATGACACTTTACACGTTTTCTTTGTGTATCTTCCACGGCATGAGTATCTAAACCCCATGGTTGGGGGTGAGGAGCTCTGCTGTGTCTTGATGGATTAATGCAATTACTACTGTTTCTCATTCAATCATGCTTGCTTCCATTCTAAGATAATACTTGTTCTTAACCCGGATGAATGTGATGACCCGTGACAATCATCATCATTCTCAACTATGAACGCGTGCCTGACAACCACCTCCGTTCTACCTTAGATTAAGTAGTTATCTCTTGGATTCTTTAATCGGAATCTTCGTGGTATAAGCTAGAACTGATGGCGGCATTCAAGAGAATCCGGAAGGTCTAAACCTTGTCTGTGGTATTCTGAGTAGGATTCAATGACTGGATGACTGTGACGTGCTTCAAACTCCTAGCAGGCGGGGCGTTAGTGACAGACGCAAAAGAATCACTGGATTCTATTCCGGCCTGACCGAGAACCGACAGATGATTAGCCATGCTGTGACAGAGCATAGGAACATTTTCACTGAGAGGATGGGAGGTAGCCATTGACAACAGTGAAACCCTACATACAGCTTGCCATGGAAGGAACTGTGCGTGTTTGATGAAGAAGACAGTAGAAAAGCAGAGATTCAGAGGACAGAGCATCTCTAAAACCTCAACCTATTCCCCATTACTGCAAAACAAGTAACCATTTCATGTTCTTTTGCTTTTCACAATCAATCCTGATAATTTCTGATATCCTGACTAAGATCTACAAGATAACCATAGCTTGCTTCAAGCCGACAATCTCCGTGGGATCGACCCTTGCTCACGCAAGGTATTACTTGGATGACCCAGTGCACTTGCTGGTTAGTTGTGCGGAGTTGCAAAGGTGTGATTGCAATTTCGTGCACCAAGGTACTACAGGATAATGCCGACTTATTTGCCTGGACTCCTGCAGATATGCCAGGCATAGATCCAAACGTCATTTACCACAAGCTCGCCATCGACAGGACGATCTGACCTATAGCACAAAGGAAAAGAAACCTCGGAGTCGAGAAAGCAAAGGCAGCTCTAGAAGAAACTAAGAAGTTACTTAACGCTGACTTCATCAAAGAAACCCGCTTCACCACGTGGCTCTCGAACGTGGTAATGGTAAGAAAAAATTCAGGTAAATGGCGCATGTGCGTCGACTTTACAAACCTCAACAAGGCATGTCCAAAAGATGCCACCCTCTACCATTTATTGACAAGCTCATAGATAATGCATCATGTTTCAAAAGCTTAAGCTTTATGGATGCATATTATGGTTACAACCAGATCCTTATGCATCCAGAAGATCAAAGCAAAACAGCCTTTATAACTGAACATGGAAATTTTTGTTATAGAGTAATGCCATTTGGTCTAAAGAATGCAGGTGCAACATACCAGCGACTAATGGACAAAGTATTCCACAAACAGATAGGTCGGAACATGAAAATCTATATGGACAATATGGTCGCCAAGACCACACCAGAGAGATCCCACTGTGAAGATCTCAGGGAAATAATCATTCAGGTCCGAGCATACAACATGAGACTCAATCCAGAGAAATGTGCCTTTGGTGTACAAGGAGGCAAATTCCTCAAATTTATGCTAACTTCACGGGGAATCGAAGCAAACCCTAAAAAATGTGACACAATACTTAACATGGCATATCCGAAAACAATAAAGGAGGTACAACAACTAGCAGGAAGAGTAGCCGCCCTGTCACGATTTTTGCCAGCAGTGTCAAGCCGATTGGTGCGCGAAATTGTGAACAATACTTTTCACAACTCTCATAATCCCCGGTCATGAACCCCAAAAACTTGGTAGCTCAGTACCATGGCATTACACAACTTCGCACAACTAACCAGCAAGTGCACTGGGTCGTCCAAGTAATAAACCTTACGCGAGTAAGGGTCGATCCCACGGAGATTGTTAGTATGAAGCAAGCTATGGTCATCTTGTAAATCTTAGTCAGGCAAACTCAAATGGATATGGTGATGAACGAAAATAACACAAAGGTAAAGATAGAGATACTTATGTAATTCATTGGTAGGAACTTCAGATAAGCGCATGAAGATGCCTTCCCTTCCGTCTCTCTGCTTTCCTACTGTCTTCATCCAATCCTTCTTACTCCTTTCCATGGCAAGCTTATGTAGGGTTTCACCGTTGTCAATGGCTACCTCCCATCCTCTCAGTGAAAACGTTTGCCTATGCTCTGTCACAGCATGGGGTAATCAGCTGTCGGTTCTTGGTCAGGCCGGAATAGAATCCATCGATTCTTTTGCGTCTGTCACTAACGCCCCGCCTGCTAGGAGTTTGAAGCACGTCACAGTCATTCAATCCTTGAATCCTACTCAGAATACCACAGACAAGGTTAGACCTTCCGGATTCTCTTGAATGCCGCCATCAGTTCTAGCCTATACCACGAAGACTCTGATCTCACGGAATGGTTGGCTCGTTTGTCAGACGAGCACTCGGTTGTCAGGCGATCAACCATGCATCGTGCAATCAGGAATCCAAGAGATATTCACCCAATCGAAGGTAGAACGGAGGTGGTTGTCAGTCACACGTTCATAGGTGAGAATGATGATGAGTGTCACGGATCATCACATTCATCAAGTTGAAGAACAAGTGATATCTTAGAACAAGAACAAGCGGAATTGAATGGAAGAACAATAGTAATTGCATTAATACTCGAGGTACAGCAGAGCTCCACACCTTAATCTATGGTGTGTAGAAACTCCACCGTTGAAAATACATAAGAACAAGGTCTAGGCATGGCCGAATGGCCAGCCTCCCAATGATCTAAGATAGCATAAAAATGAAGATAGCTACCAAAGTCTCCAAATACAATAGTAAAAGGTCCTACTTATAGAGAACTAGTAGCCTAAGGTTTACAGAAATGAGTAAATGACATAAAAATCCACTTCCGGGCCCACTTGGTGTGTGCTTGGGCTGAGCAATGAAGCATTTTCGTGTAGAGACTCTTCTTGGAGTTAAACGCCAGCTTTAGTGCCAGTTTGGGCGTTTAACTCCCATTTGGGTGCCAGTTCCGGCGTTTAACGCTGGAAATCTTGAGGGTGACTTTGAACGCCGGTTTGGGCCATCAAATCTTGGGAAAAGTATGGACTATCATATATTGCTGAAAAGCCCAGGATGTCTACTTTCCAACGCCGTTGAGAGCGCGCCAATTGGGCTTCTGTAGCTCCAGAAAATCCACTTCGAGTGCAGGGAGGTCAGAATCCAACAGCATCTGCAGTCCTTTTTAGTCTCTGAATCAGATTTTTGCTCAGGTCCCTCAATTTCAGCCAGAAAATACCTGAAATCACAGAAAAACACACAAACTCATAGTAAATCCCAGAAAAGTGAATTTTAACTAAAAACTAATAAAAATATACTAAAAACTAACTAGATCATACTAAAAACATACTAAAAACAATGCCAAAAAGCGTACAAATTATCCGCTCATCACCGATCATACCACTTTTTCTAGACAATATCAAAGAATAAAAAATTTGAGTAGACAAAGGAATGCGAGACAGCATTCGCCAAACTCAAAATCATCCTATCATCGCCACCAATGTTACGAAGCCCGGAAGTCAGTAAACCTTTATACTTATATTTATCTGTCTCTAATTATTCTATAAGCTCGGTTCTCGTCACTGAGACAGGAAAAACACAAAATCCAATATACTTCATCATCAGAGTCATGCAACCAACAGAACAAAGATATCCAAGAATAGAACAGCTAGTCTTAACACTAGTGACAACGGCGAGAAGACTCAGACACTACTTCCAGAGCCACACAATAATTGTAAGGACGAATCAACCATTAAGGCAAATATTAACAAAACCAGAACTGGCAGGATGGTTGACCAAGTGGTCTATCAAACTTTCTGAGTTCGATATCCAGTTCCAATCAAGGCCGGCTTCGAAGTCACAAATTCTAGCAGACTTCATTTTCAAGCTAACACTTAACGAGCACCACTACGACCAGACTTGGGAGTTACACGTAGATAGAACATCAAACCAAGAAGGAAGCGAAGCCGGGATAGTACTAAAGGAGGGAGACAAAGTGATGGCCAAGCAATCCCTACAATTTCATTTCTCGGCAAGCAACAATCAGGCCGAATACAAGGCGGTCATAGCAGGACTTAAGCTTGCCCTCAGCCTCCAAGTATAGAGCCTAATAGTACATTGTGATTCTCTCTTGGTGGTTCAACAAATCAGAGGAGAATTCCAGGTAAAAGATCCTTTGTTAGAGCGATATTGGCTCGTAGCAAAGGATCTCATTTCAAAATTTGATAAATTCATCATATTACATGTGCATAGAGAGAAGAACATTAGAGCAGACATATTATCTAAACTTGCCGCAACTAGGGCAGGTACACAATCATCGACATTATCACAACTTACACTAGAGAAATCGAGCATCGAATTATTATCCATAACGAGCATTAACCATCTCCACGACTGGAGAACACCTTTCCTCGAATACATTAATACAAAAGTCATACCCAGAAACAAGCCTAACCCTCAATACTTCAAACGAAAAGCAAGTCTCTACACAAACATAGCAGGAGAATTGTACAGGCATGGTTTCTCACACCTATTACTGAAATGCCTCGACAAAAATGAAGCAAATGAAGTAATGAATGAGGTCCACGAGGGCGTATGCAGAAACCACATAGGAGGACGAGCTTTGGCAACAAAGATTATCCGAACAGGATATTATTGGCCGACCGTGAAGAAGGACTGCATAACAAAGGTCAAAACCTACGACAACTGCCAAAAGCATGCCACCGTCTCCATGAAGCCCGCCGAGGTAATGCACAGTATGGAGGTAAGCTGGCCCTTCCACAGATGGGGCTCGATATCATTGGCCCATTCCCAACAGCATCGGATCAGGTAAAATTTCTCCTAGTTTCCATAGATTATTTCTCAAAATGGATAGAAGCACAATCGCTAGCAAGAATAACGGCTGAGAAGGTACGATCTTTCATATGGAAAAATATTATATGCCGGTTTGTAATACCAAAGAAAATAACATCGGATAACGGTAGACAATTTACAGATGACAAACTTGCATCATTTTTGAGAAATTTTAACATGCAACACCTTTTTAGCTCGGTCGAACACCCACATATAAATGGGCAAGCCGAAGCTACTAACAGAGTAATATTGCTGACAATGAGAAAAAAGCTCAGTGATGCGTGAGGTGAATTGGCAGAATTGATCCCATAAATTCTATGGAGCTATAACACGACAATACAATCCACCACAGACGAGACACCATTCAAGCTAGTCTACGGAACAGAAGCACTGATTCCGATTGAAGTCGGAATCCCAACATTAAGAACCAAGCTATATGACCAACAACACAATATTAACACACGGAAAGCCGAACTTGATCTCGCCGAGGAGGACAGGGACATCGCCGCTATCAAATAAAGAGCAATGAAACAACTAGTTGAAAGAAGACACAATCAAAGGGTTGTGCCAAGAACATTCAACGAAGGCGAATTAGTTCTCAGAAGAACAGAGGAAGCAAGACGACCCCCTTCGCACTGCAAGCTCACTGCAAATTAGGAAGGACCATTCCTGGTAGCAAAAGTGCTTGGAATGGGAGCTTACCAACTCCAAACGCTACAGGGTGAACCATTATCAGGAAACTGGAATGTATCTTCATTGAAACTCTATAGATTATAACTTGTACAAATTCGCAGATGAAGGTACTTTTATTCCCTCTTAGAGGTTTTTTCCCATGTAAGGGTTTTACCTAAGGAGGGTTTTAATGAGGCCGGACGCCCAAATTGCCAAATTATCAAATACAAACAATAAATTACGAAAAGCCGATATGTTTCTACTTTTCCTATGCTACTTGCAAAAACAAAGAACATTAAACCAAACAAGTCATACATGTATATATCATCAAAATATTTAAAGTTAAATTGATCACAACTCTGTCAGCACAAACCAAATATTACCATAGTTCACCAAAAGAACAACCAAACACATACAAACAGACATAAAAAACATAAATCAAGAAGACGGGACATTCTGATCATGATCTTCCACCGTCCCATCCACAACAAGCTTCCCATCAATGACTATTTTTGTCACATCCAATCGAGCACAATCAAATTCAGGAACCAAGACAGCAACTTGACTAACAGCTCGATCAAACCTGGAGGAAAATATCTCCATCCCTACCTCTTCCAACTCATGAACTCTGGAAATCAGCTGTCCCTTAGCCAGATCACTATCTTTTATATCTGCTTAAAGAAATCAAATCTGATCTCTAAGACGAGCAACCTCATCTTCAGATGACTTCATCTTCGCCGTGACATCCACGATCACATCGTCTTTCTCCTTTAATGACTTCTCCACTTTAGCATCCTTATCCTTCAACACCCTCTCCAACTCAGTGACCCGTCCCATGGTAACCTGTTGCTCAGCCCCGACCAGCTCAGTAGTATGACCAACACACATCAATCGTGATGCAACGATCTACAACAGCAATACAAAACAAAACATGAATAAACAGCAAGAAAGAAAATAACCATAAACATGTGTACAAATCGACATGGACAAATTTCCCCAAACTTTCCATGCCAACATGACGGGTCATGAGCATATCACCTGCGTATTGAGAAACCCTATCTGAAAACTCGGCAATAGGGAATTGATCGCTCCACAAAGAATGAGGACTGGTACCATGGATGAAACCGTGAAGCCTTTTCTGTCGATCAAACACAGATCTGCTACTACCAGCAGCATCCCTGTCCCCTTCAGAAATAACCTCCAAAGATTGCTCGGTGTCATCTCTCATCCTTTTATACGAAGACGCGGGCTGAGCAGTGGATTGAGTAGCCTCTCCACCACCCTCCTTCGGAATCCCTGAGCCATATGCATCCCTATCCTTTTTCCTTTTCAAGAAGGACTGGAACTGAGAAGGATCAAGAAGAGGAACTCGCCCACCTATACAGAGCAAAAAGTCAGATAAAGTAAACAAATGAAGAAGAAAAATACAACAGCCAAACATTAACTATATAAGTCTTCAAACCCACACTATCACCAGAATCATAAAAACCAAGTACCTTACTAATCGACAAACACTCCCCACCAGCAAAACTTTCTATCAAAAACTCCAATAACCAATCTTCTTCCTCACTACGCTCAGTCACCTCAAGAATCTGGAGTGGCTCTGAACACCAATATAAAGAAAATTTCTCTACAAGCTCGTCATCTAAATAAAAGGGATACTCAAACTCCATCGACCGCACTTTAACAAACATTGACTTGAAATTTTTAAAAGAGGATTCGTACAACAAGAAAAGGGAACGCCCGGTAAAACTACTTAAACAAACCCACTACCCCTTCCGAACCCCTTCGATTGGAATAAAGAGAAAAACACAGCCAGAGAACAAGGAAAAGAAAGGAAATCCATCAGACACTGGAAAGCACGAAGAAACGCCCATGCATCAGGATGTAATTGTGAAGGCGCACAATTTAATTGAGTTAGAACATCACATTCAAATGTAGAAAAGGAAAAGGTAACACGAAGTTCAGTAAGACAAGGGGTATAAAAATAAAAGTACTACCAATCCCTCCTCCTTTCGTAAACCCTATCCTCGCCAGAACAATGAAGAAGCTCAACCACTATTCCCGAACCCTCCTTCACTACCTTCAAACTCCTAAGTTCACGCACTGACTCGGCATCAACGTACGAAGAGGAACGAGTCCTCACATCATCGTGCACCAAGTGGTACGAGTTATCCTTTTTCTCTTCAACCACTTTTTGCTTTTCTTTCTCTCTCGCCATTTACAAACATGAAAACAGAGACAAAAACTAAGGAAAAAAGAATTAACCTTTGGAAGTCATGCTGCTTTCAATTTGGAGGAAGAATATGAAAAAAACGAAACGACATTTCTAAAACAGCAAAATATTATTGCAAGCCCACTAAGCATCGTGGGTAATGTAAGTAATAACCACTCAGCAACATTGAAAAACCAAACGGCAAGCAGAGACATTAATTGCGACACGGGTCACCAAGCAAGCAGTCTCTTACACTTCACTAAATGTTGTCTTCGGATTTTCAACAACAAACCGCAACCCATGAAAAGCCCAAGTGCACAAAAAGATAATAATAAATAAAAATTCAAACACGCGGGAAAAAGCACAGGATTAAAAGCTTGCCTGCCACCTTTTACAAAGACCAGAAGGGGTGGCAAATGGGCCTAAACCTGCCGCGCCGGCCCGTGTAACCCGCCAAAAAGGCGGGTCGGGCTGGATAATTGGGACCGCCAAATAGCAAAAGCCTGCTTAATCCGCACCGCTTAAACCGCGGGCTTTGGTGGGGCGGGGTGGGGTTTCCCGCTGGGCTAAGGTTTTTTTTAGTGAGGGGGTATTTTTGCAATTTTTTTGCCAAAACCTAACTTCCCCCAACCTAACTTACAAGAGTATGAAGATAAAAAGTGAGTGTTTTGAATTATGTTTATGTTATTTTTGAGACAATATTTATAATTATGTTTTGGATTATGTTTATTTTGCTTTGGAGAGAATATTTATACTTATATTTTGAATGAAAATTTGGTTTATAATTATATTTATTAGATGTTTATAATTACAAAGACTTTAATGTTTGTGAATATAAAAAATATAATTTTTTATGCCATTAGAAATTATAAATTTATTAATATGGTTGTGAAATTATATATATTACTTAGTAGTTAATAGTAAAAAAAAAAAAAAAGAGGAGCTTTGGCGGGCTTAACCCGCCAGCCCGCAGTTAGACGGGGCGAGCTAGGATTCTAGGACTGCCTCACTAGGTGGGGCGGGGCGGGCCAACACGCCAAAGGGCGGAATTCTGACGGGACGGAGTGGGCTTCGCCGCTTGCCACCCCTATCACCAGACAAGCTTGGGGGCTATGACGTGTACCCCACAAGTTCAGCAACATCATTCAAAAATCATAACCGACCATATAATCCGAAAACGCTAAGCACGGAGAAGTCCCACCACAATTTGAATAAGCATTATAAATGTTACCCACTTCTTCCGTTGTCAATAACAACATAAAAAATCTTGGAACAAACAAAGTGAAGCAAAACACGCGACTCATCTATATAAACAAACTATGTAGCTCAGTGAACGAGGTCACACATACACTCTCATTCATTTACTCGTATTGATTTCGTAAATACTCTCTTTTTGACTTGAGCGTCAGAGTACTTTTTGTAGGTATTCTCGCTATCGTGTTTCGCAGTACCGAGATTTCTTTTAGACACTTTCTCCAGGGCGATGTATAGCTCTCTCCAGAGCCGAGCAGTCGCAAAAGGAATCGTATACCTCGATTGAGCCAGAATGGAACAATCACTATGGCTATATATATATAATTATATATGATCTTTTACTTGGAAATTTAAATGTGTTTAGCATTTAATAATAACGTCTTTATAAATGTTGATCATGCAACAAGGCTTTGAAATTTACTATTACTTGGTAATTTCATATATATGCTTTATCAAATATGAATTTAATAGAATACTTTAATGATTTTAGAAATGATGGTAAATAATAATGAGAATTCACTAATTCAGAAATGATTTCGTTTTAATGAGAATATTTTTCTGATTTAGTTCTCGGGCTAGCGCTAGATATCAGATGGTGACGACGACGACGGAAAACTTGTATGTGTTTATACGGATTGCGATTTGTGAGAACTCATGTTGTATGAGATCTCTTTAAAGTAATTTGTTTGTTAGACAATCTTCGAATGTGTTTTATGATTTTTGAGTTTGATGTGGGTTTTGAAGTAGTAGAAAAACTTGTTGGCAAAAAAGGAGAGAATAGAAAAAGTGGGGGTTGTATGTGGGTATTTAAATGAATCATAAGTTGAAAATTTGCTGGGATGAATCGAAGATGTGGGAGTTGTTTATGAGTAGTTGTTTCGGATGTTTTCAATTTTTTTAATAACCAAAGGAATAAAGTGTGATTTTTTTTCTATTAATTTTATAAGTGAAATAAAAAAATATAAAAAAATTCTTTTAATTCTTTTTTAATAATTAAAAGGATTCATTATTGTTGTCTCGACTCAAGGATGAAACAAAATGTTCTTTCTGTAATATTTCTAAGAATTGGAATGGTCAAAATTAACGGAATCATAATACATTTATAATTATAACTTTGTAAATAATGTGAATAATAAACTTTAGAGTTGACCCAATAAAGTAAAAAAATACTCCACTTCAAATTATCTCTTAAACTTTAATATTAGGATAACCATTTACAAATTTAGTAAATTGAACATCCAGTCATTATTAACTGTATATGAGTAAATCAAATAAAAAAATAACTATCCAATTAAAAATGATGAACATAATTATCTGTATAGATATTGAATTGAACATCCGATATATCTATTATTCACATTGTTTAGTATTCTCATTATTTATCTATATTTTTTTATGATTTTATATGATGTTGCCATAGGGTAGCGATTAAAATGGGATTTTTTGTTTATATAAATTAAACAAATATTTTATTTATTGAAATAAATAATTTTAAACATTATTATAAAAATATGTCATTTACTATTATCTCGTTTATACTGTAAACGATATAATATTTAATGTATGTGAATTTTTTTCAATTTCTATCTATTTCGTTTACTATGTAAACGAGATATATGTATTTATAAATATAAAAATATATTTTTTAAGAATAATAAAAAATATTAATAATTTAAATTGGACCAAAATCTTAAAAATAGAACATTTCGAATAATAGTAAAGATAGGCGATTTTATATAACATGAAGATTGACAATTTTAAAAATAGAACATTATTAACACGTATATTTCTGCCAACAGTTGAAATAAGTAAAAGCACATCAGTAGTATCATTAAACTGTCTGTTAATACGATTATTTACTATTAACACTTTTGCTTCTTCCACTACTTCTATCAACTGATGGTTTTTTATGAGAATTTACACTAAATCAATTTAAATAATAGTTTAACTTTTTAATTGAGATATAATTTGTTTATTAAATTTTTAATTGATATATAATTTTTAACAGACAAAATTTTTAAATTTTGTGCCTACTCTCTTAAGTATTAATTTCTAAATTTAAATTATATATTTTAAGTATTATTTGAATTGATTTAGTGTAAATCCTAATTACAAAAACTGTGAGTGGATAGAAGTAATGGAAGAAGTAATAGTGTTAATAGTGAGTAGTTAAAAAATAAAATAAAATAACCGTATTAATAGTGGACAATTTAACATGCTACTTATATGCTTTTACTCATTTCAACGGTTAGCAGAAGTAAACGTATTAATAATGTTCCATTTTTAAAACCGTCCATCTTTCTCTATTATATAAAATCGTCTATCTTTTTTATTATTTGAACTGTTCTATTTTTAAGAGTTTGGTCTAATTTAAATTATTAATATTTTTATTTTTTTAAAAAATATATTTTTATATTTACAAATATATATATATCGTTTACTTCGTTTACACTTTAAACGAGATATATGAAAATTGAAAAAATTAATTTATCTCGTTTATCATGTAAATAAAATATATTAAAAATTATCTCGTTTATGATATAAGAGTAGATGATGTATTTTCGTAATAATTTTAAAAATTTTTTATTTTAGTAAATAAAATATTTATTTAATTTATATAAATAAAAAATCCGTTAAAATGGAGTTGAAGTTGAAGAAGAAATATATGTTTTTTATATTCCATTTTCTGTCTCTTATTAGGGAAGAGCTAAACTGTTGTGTTCCAGTGCCGTGTTTAGATTTAGGTAAATTTTATAGTGTTTTTGTTGTGGTATTTAAATTGTCTAACTTATTTTTTAAATAAAAAATAAAAAATTTAAAATAAAATATAAATTATTTAAAATTTATTAAATATTATCTATTTATTTTTTTAGTAACTTAGGAACAATGTTAAAGGTATTGTAGTACTCACCAGAATTTATGGTGTGGTGTGGTGTGTGTGTGGAAAGTAATTGGTATGAAAATAAATCTTTATTTGGCTTAGGACAAAAATTGATATAGAAAAAATATATGGAGGTAATGAGAATATTAAACAATGTAAACTATGGAGTAAAAAAAAATTAAAATAAAAAATATAAATCAAATTATGAATTAATTATTTTTTATTTCAAATTTTGAAATTTAAAAATAAGGATTTACAATTAAACCAAGTCATAATTGACACCATTACTCCCAATATCACGCTAACCTCCCATTCTGCATTTGCGATCTCCGGTCCATAGAGTCACTCCAGTGTCGTTGCACTTCCCCGCTGTCTGATCCGACACCGCCCTACCAACGCCGCCCAGCCTCCCGCCGATGACGCCCAGCCTCCCGCCGACGACGCCTAGCCTCTCCATGTTTCACTTGCGCGCCGTAGCAATGGAAGATCGCACCACAACAACCTTGTGTGTCATCGTTACCACAGCCCACCCACCGCCAGCTGTGCAGGCCCACCGCAGGCTGCCGCCTTCGTCGCATCGTTCGAGACGCACGTTATCCCCATCGTCTGTCCTCTCCATCGTGTCGTCGTTGTTGCTGTGCCGCACCTCATCGATGCCCCCTTCCTCCCACTGATTTGACTCCTCTTCCATCTCTGGCTGCTGCACGTTCGGGTTCGAAGCCCACGGAGCAGATTCACAACCTCGCTTAGCTGAAGTTGTCATTGCGTGGCTGCTCCATTGCCGGATCCCCTCCCCTACTTCCATGTGTCAATGTCGACTCTCTCCACCCCGCAAATGTGCTGGATGTTCAATTCACTAGGTATATAGATAGTTATTTTAATTCTTAATTAGATGGTTATTTTGTTCGATTCAGTTTAAGTTTATACAGTTAACAAATGCTGGATGGTCATTTCACTAGGTAGACGGATGATTATTTTAATAACTATGTGGATGGTTATTTGATGACGATCCCGCAATGGTAATGGGAGAGGGAGCTATAGGAGTGGACGATAATGGCCGGTGAGGGAGCTTCTAACGGCCGAGAGGTAGGATGATTGATGAGCGTGGGGGTGGCGGATGGTTTGGGGGGAATAGGCTGTTTGGGTGAATTTCTTTGATAAGTTAGGATTGGGATGGTTAATTTTTTGAAACAACTATTTGGATTTTTTGGCTTAGGTAATTTGGAGAGTTTTCTTACTTTTTTTTCCTTGTATTAAGCCAAATTCAGAGCCATTGTTCACATTGTTTAGATTTCTCAATGTCTCCCTAGCGGAATTGATTAATATTGTTCTGGAAAGGATACTCCTTCGTGCTATAGGTTGGTTTCGGGCTGTTCGGTGAACTCTTGAAGCCTCTTGTTTAGCAGGGAAGTAGCCTCGTGAACACGGACCCAAGCGTGGTACTTGCAAAAAGGACTTTGAAACTCAATTCAGTGAAATATAAAAAAAGTGAGTAAATATGATGTAGTGTGATCTGTTTTTTGTTTTTCTGCCCCTTATCATCATCTAGCATTTTGATTTATAGCTGTTGTAGGTGAAATATTCGTTGGTTATTTTTGAGATATTCTGCCCGACTAAGTTCGAGATTTTCGGGGAAGAAGTTTGTTGCGGTCGGCAATTATCTATTTGAATTTTGCTTGGTCCTACCGAGGTATAACTCGGTTTTTCCAATGTATTAGGGATACAGTATATAGCCTCCAAGCTTGACTTGCCGAAATTACATTTAGCAAGTTGAGCTTTTGTCACGTAGTTATACCTCGGTTAGGTGCGGACATATTAGCCCCTGAGCTCAATGTGCATTGTCGTTCTTCAAGCTTGGGTTTTTGATAGAACAACAACAACAACAACAACAGCAGCAGCAGCAGCAGCAGCAGCAGCAGCAGCAGCAGCAGCAGCAACAACAACAACAACAACAACAACAACAACAACAACAACAACAACAACAATAATAATAATAATAATAATAATAAATGATAACAAATGATGATTGTACCTCGTGGGCCGATTTGCAATAAATTCATGTGTATTTTTCTAGGCAGCATTTAGACCGTTATTTAACCAAGGTATGTGAATAGTTACCTTGTGAATTACCCACTAAGTTAATGGAGGGTAGTGATGCTTTATTACCGTTTTCATTCTTGGAAAAAGACACAAACTCTTGACCCTAGTCTTATTGCTTAAGTGGTGAAAGAGACATGACTTCAAAAGGTTAGTTCTGCAGTCTTTTTCTGTATCTTTTGCTTCGATGATGGGTAGAGAAAAAGAAAAGGAAAAAGTGGTGGAGGTGAAAAGTGAAAATATTTATCACTGGATGAATATTGATGTGAAGACTCGTGCTTCAGCCTACTGTGATAACGAGTCACTTGTCGAGCTTAAAGCTCTGAAGTTGGTCAAGGATGGTTCAACTGTCGACGTTGAACTTCTTCCTTGTGGCAACAAAGAGAAAGTTTGTGAGAGGAGGGGGGACTGGGCTTACTTTTATATGTATACCCCCTGTTTTATAGAATTCTATTTGAAATTCCCATTCTCTGACTTTGAATGTAAGGTTCTGACGCAGCTGAATTGTGCTCCCTCAAAGTTACACCCAAACTCATGGGCTTTTCTGCGAGCTTTTGAATGTTTGATGTCTTTTTTGGAATTTTTCGCGTCTCTGAATATTTTCTTTTCTCTATTTCAATCTAAAGGAGTGCAAAAAAGTTTGTGGGTTAACCTTTGTAGCTTCCCTGGTCGTTCCCTGTTTTTGTTATATAAATCTTCCTTCAAGAGTTTCAAATCCATGTTTGTAAAGATTCAGTCATTAGAGACCAAATACCCTTTCTATTTGGATGGTGAGTTGATAGAGAGATTTATGTTGTATTGGTGCCTAGAGCCAATGCAAATTCTTGAGGATGTGGAGAGAACTAAGGAAGAAAATCTCTTTTTAGATTTTTTGATAGAGTGTTTTGTGGCTAGTGAATTGTTATCAATTTCTGAAATGTTGAATTTTAAGAAGGAGAATGACAAAGAGGGGTTAAAGGCTTATATAGGTAATGTGTTTTTATGTTTTCTACTGGTTGTTTGCTGGTTGCTAACACAATGCTGCGTTTGGTTGTAGGTAGGAGAGTGCCTAATTTAACTACTTCTCGGCTGCAATCTTTTCTAAAAAAGAAAAGTGAGAAAGATGGCAGTGGTTCTGCGGTAGCGAAGGAGCACGGTGGGGATGTTGCTCACTCCAGTGCCTGACCTATTCCCTCACCAAAAAAGAAAAGGGTTGAGTCAGAGAAGTCTCTGGAGATTCTTTCTGAAGAGGACAAGGGTGTTGGTGATAGGTCGTTGTCTGAGAGGCAGAAAAAGCTTCATGAGTTTATAGAGGGAGTGAGCCCTCAATCCCTTTAGAGTGAGCGATATCCTATTTATGAGCTTGCTGATAGGGTTTCTCAGTATCCTGGGAATACGAGGCTGACTCGCTGTACAGGTATGGAAGGGAAGGGAAAGTTTATCTAGGTTGGTGCACTTTTGTTGCTATTTGGGTTGTGCCGTTCATACATATGCTTCATTATTCCTTTATTTTTGTTGTAGATTGTGGCTTCTCATTTGCTGTGTGTTGGTCGTGCTACTGAGCTGCTAGGTGCAGAGCATCATGTTGCTGAAAAAGTTGTGAATTTGGAGGAATTTGTGAAAGAAAAGGAGAATGTGATCATCGATGTGGCCTCTAAGATGAAGGATAAGGAGGAGGAGGTTGCTAAGCTTCAAGATCAAATCCGCCTTCTGCAAAATGACATTAAGGAAAATGACAAGGCCAAGGGTAAGATGACTTCTCGTATTCACGAGTTAGAAAATGAGGTTTTGGAGATGTTTGCTGCCAGTTTCAACCGAGCTGTGAGCCAGGTAGCTGCGTTTGCACCCGAGTTTGATGTCGAGAGATTTGATGTGACGAAGATCGTAGTGAATGACGAGCTTGTTGAGGACGAGGCAAGTGAAAAACATGACAAAAATGTACCTCCCCCTTTCTGACAAAGATTGGTAAATTTTCATGTATATGGTTCGATAAGTTTGTATTTTGAAACTTTGGTTTGGTGGCCAATCTGTTTTCGTTTTGTTTGAACTCGTTCCTGACTTATGATGTCGGTTTTGACTTTAAATTTTTTGAATGCTTATTATTGCGTGTTGCTTAGATACTGTATCCAACTTTTTTATTTGCGTTGGTTTGGATGAAATAATTTACTAGATAGAACAATATAGCAAATAAAAAGAATGCTTCATTTGTAATATGGAGAAAACCTTTCAATTTGAAAGGTGTGGAGTGGTCGGCCTCGTTAAAACCTGTTCGAGTAAAACCCTCCTTAGGGAAAAAATCATGTGACCAGGAAAAAGAGTACCTCCCCACTCCAACTTGTTTACAATGGAAATTAACTATAATAAAACTTCAATAATGAAATGTTCCATGTGTTGGGTAGGGCCGTTCTATCTAATGTTTCCAGGTAGTAAGCCCCCTTTCCGATGACTTTGGAGAGTCGAAAAGGACATTCCCATGTTGCTGCTAATTTTCCATATCCTATGGGCTTTTGGACTTCCTCTGTTTGTCTCAGCACTAGATCTCCTTGTTGTAGTACCATTGGTCGTATTTTTTTTTTATACTTATTTTGCATAGCTAATTGCATGGACTTCTGTCGAATTTTGGCCAGGCTTCGTGCTTCACTTGTTGTATCGAATTCGGCTGATTTTGCATCCATATTGGCATCTTCGATAAAGTACTCGGTCTGAGTTGAACCTTGAGCGATCGCTAAAGTACTAACCGGAACGGGGTTTCATTAGTTGTGGATTGTGGTGTTGTATTGTAGCTTCACAGTATTTTTGATATTTAGCTCGGCCCAACGTCCCTTAGTATCTGTTAGTTTTTTTTATTGCCTGTAAGATGATCTTATTAGCTGGCTCATTACTTTGCGGGTGCTCGACAAAGGAAAAACGACGCTTAATGTGAAGGTCAATTAAAAATGATGTAATTTTTTTATCAATGAACTGCCGACCATTATCATAAATAATTTCTCTAGGTAAGCCATATCTACATATGATTGATTTTCAAATAAAAGTGCGTACCATGTCCGAGGTTATTTTTGCAAGTGGCTGCGCCTCTATCCACTTAGTAAAATAATCAATTGCTACTAATAGAAATTTTACCTATCCTAGCGATATTAGGAATGGTCCTAGAATGTCCATCCCCCATTTGTAAAAAGGCCAGCTAACATCTGAAGTTTGCAATAGTTCGGCCGGACTATGAATGAGTGGTGCATATTTTTGGCATGCGTCATATTTATGTACTTTGTTCATGGAATCTTTGCGCAAGCTCGGCCAGTAGTA
This sequence comes from Arachis hypogaea, assembly GCF_003086295.3. Taxonomy (NCBI): domain Eukaryota; kingdom Viridiplantae; phylum Streptophyta; class Magnoliopsida; order Fabales; family Fabaceae; genus Arachis; species Arachis hypogaea. The sequence continues at coordinate 6,754,723 of NC_092044.1, read as the reverse complement.
CCCTGCTCGTAAGATTTTCGTGGCCAAGCTCCGTTCTTTTAGTGTGGTGGCCACAAATTCCATCATGAACCTCGGCTATGGCTGCTTCTGCTTCTGATGGTCTGAGGCATTCAGTAATGGTCGAGAGAAGTCTCGTTTGTATAGGTCATTTTCCATGATGGTGTAATAGCTCGCTTTATGTCTAAATGACCTAGGTTGTTCATTATTTGGCACTTCTCTGGTTTTCAAATATCGAATATATGGGGTTCGCCAGTCTTCTTCCTGTGACACACTTAAAACATGTTTGATACCTAAAATCGGTTTCGTTAGTGTGAGATGTAACATAGTATCTGTTGAATCGTTTATTCTGGAAGTAACTAATTTAGAAAAAATATCAGACCTAAAGTTTTGTTCTCTAGGTATATATGATATTTCAAAATTTTGAAAATATTGTATCATATCTTTTGCTGTATTCAAATATTTTTCTAGGAGCGGATCTCGTACCTGAAAGTGATCAGTTACTTGTTGTACTACAAGAAGGAAGTCACAGTGTACCTTTAGGCTTTGGATGTCGACCTTTCTTGCTAGTCTTAGCCCGGCTAGTAATACTTCATATTCGGTCTGATTGTTACTTGTTTGAAAAAGAAATTTTATTGATTGTTCGGCACGTACTCCAATGTTATCTTTCAGTAGGATTCTAGCTCCACACCCACTTTTATTTGATGCCCTATCTACATATAGCTCCCATTCGGAGGGGCAGATTATGTGAAGTGGATAATTCTAAAATAAAGTCAGCCAATGCTTGTGCCTTAGGTGGCCCTCATAATTGATAACAGATGTCAAATTCTGAAAGTTCTATTGACCATTTTGTGAGTCGTCCTGCTAGATTCGGTCTTGCCAATATCTGTCATAACGGCTGGCTGGTTCAAACTATTATTTAGTGAGTTTGAAAATAATATCTCAAATGCCGAGCTATAATTATTAAGCTGAATGCCAGCTTCTCTATTGTTGGGTACCTTGTTTCTGCGTTCTACAGGACTTTGCTCACAAAGTATAGTGGATGATGTTCTATTCCTGTTTCTGTTACAAGTACAGAACTGATCCTATTAGTTGAAATTGAAAGATACAAGTATAAGGGCTTACCTTGCTGAGGTTTCTGAACTATAGGTGGTGAACTGAGGAGAATTTTGAATTCGGTAAAAGCTTTTTCATAGTCGTCTATCCAGGCAAACTTCTCAGCTTTCCTCAAGGTATTGAAGAAATAATATGATTTTGCGGCCGCCGCAAGCAGGAAATGTGACAGGGCCACTAGGCGGCCTGTGAATTACAGTTCTTTCTTGATTGCCTGAGGTGAATGCATTTATATCACAGCCTGATATTTGTCAGGCTTGGCTTCTATTCCTCTGTGTCTTAGCAAGAATCCGAGAAATTTGCCTCCATGTACTCCAAATGTGCATTTTTCTGGATTTAGTCTCATATTGTATTTTTGGAGTTGTTGTAAGATTTCGGTAAGGTTGGCTTTATGTTGTTCCTCCGAACTTGATTTGACTACCATGTCATCGACATATATTTCAATCTTTTGCCCAATCTGGTCTTTGAAGACTTTGTCCATCAATCGTTGGTAAGTAGTCTCTGAATTTTTCAATCCAAAAGGTATGACTTTATAACAAAATTTACTGTGATTGGTTATGAATGTTGTTTTGTCCTTATCATCTGGGTGCAATAGTATCTGATTATAGCTAGAATATGCATCCATGAAACTGAGCACTTGAAACCCCGAGGTATCATCTACCAGTCTATTAAAATTCGGCGGTGGATAGAAATTCTTTGGACATGCTTTGTTCAGGTCTGTAAAATCTACACACGTGCGCCATTTTCTCGAGCTCTTTTTTTACCATAACCACATTTGCTAACCATGATGAGAATCTGAGTTCTCGGATAAAACCTGCATTGAGCAACTTTTGTGTCTCTGCTACTACTGTGTTTCTCCTTTCTGTGCCCAAGTTTTGCTTTTTCTGTCACATTGGATTGACTGCCAGCTTGTGGCATATAAAGTTTGGATTGATTCCTGACATGTCTACAGGCGTCCATGCAAAAAGGTCAGAGTTGGATCTTAGTAGCTCAATAAGGTGTTATTTTGTTCCTGCAGGGAAAACAGAACTAATGTTAGTAAATTGGTCGGCTTCTGCTAATTATACCTTTTGCAGGTCGTTTGTTAGAGTAGGGTCAATTGGTATTGTTCCGAGGGTCCAGCTCGGCCAGAGTTGGGATGTTCTCTATATTGTAGACAGAGTTAACTCTTGGGATGGTTTCCTTTAGTACGATCTTTAAGCCCGGATTGTAGCATTGTCGAGCTTCTTTATGGTCGGCATGAACTGTTGCAATGATATTATCCTAGACAGAAAACTTTACACAAAGGTGAAATGTGGAAACAATAGCTCCAAAAGAGTTAAGAGATGGGTGTTCCAAAATGATACTATATGGATTAGCACAATCAACCACTAAAAATTGGATATCTAGGGTTTTTGAGTTCGGAAACTCCTCTAGTGTTGTTCTTAACCATACATAACCTAATACAGGTACCTTTTCTCCGGGGAATCCTACCAATTCTCCGGTTGAGGGTTGTAGGCCTTATCACTGAGTTGCATCTTTTTTAAAGTGGAGTAGAACAACACATCGACGTTGCTCTTAGGGTCAAGTAGGACCTTCTTGACTGTCGATTCTCTCATGTGTATCAAAATTACCACCAGGTCATCGAAGTTCGGACATTGCGACTTGAAATCAGAGGCGTCGAAGGCAATTCGTTCAGCTTGAAGTGGAGCATATGTCTCTTGGCAAGATCCGTCCATTGTCATCATGGCTTGGTAACTCTTTTTCCTGGGCGTATTTGTTGCTCCTCCTCCTATAAAATCTCTCAAAATGTAATTTATTACGCCTTTTGAAGCAAGAGATTCGACCATTCCATGCCAAGTTCCTTTATCCTTGTGGTCTGAACTATAATTAGGCTTGTCAGTGTCTCTGCTTTTTGTTTCTTTCTGGCTTCTAGAGATGACATATTTATCTAGTAGGCCATATCTGGCTAACCTTTCCAATATATAGGTCCTTGGCTACTATGCATTCATCGGTGGTATGGTCGTACTTTTGATAAAATGCACAGTGTTTGCTCCTGTCTACATACTTCTGGTCTTAATATGTTGCTGCTTTGCTCAACGGCTTTATAAGCTTGCTATATAGGATTTCTTTAATTATATCCTCTCTTTTTGTGTTGAACTTAATGTATGAGTCGAATTTTGGCGTTAGCTTGAAGGATTTTTTGAGGTCCTTGGTTTGAGGTTTGGGCAATCTTTCTTCATCTCGGTGCGGTTGTTGTTTTTCCATGCGTTGAGCTTCATGGAGTTCTTCGATCTCCATTTGTCCCGAGGTTTTTTTCTCAGAATTCTGCCAGTGTTTTCGGCTGGCTTGGTCACCGCTATGGTTTCTTGAAACTTTCCTGGACAGAAGCCATTTTTGAGTGCGTGTAAATGGACTTCTGGACTGAGGTCCGGGATGTCCATGGTTGCCTTGGTGAACCGCGCTATGTAGTCCTTCAAGCTCCCGTGCTGTCCCTGTTTGATAATGCTTAAATAGTCTGATTCGTGTATATATATCTTCGAGGCGGCAAAGTAGTCAATGAAAGACCTTGCCAACTCTTCAACACAAGAAATTGAACCTGCAGGTAATTTGAAAAACCAAAATAAGGCAGCACCATCTAAAAAAGTTGAAAAAGATCGACAAAGTATTGGTCCAGCAGCACTGTTAAAAAATATCATTGATTGGAACTTGGTAAGGTGGATACATGGATCTCCGAATCCTTCATAGGACTTCAGCATGGTAGGTAACACGAAGTTCTTTGGCATCTGGAATTTCACAATATCTTCGAGAAAAGGATTGGATATTGTTAGCTTTTCCTTTAGAGAAGTGATCTCCTGTAGGTCTGTGTTTCGAGGTCGTACGTCATTTGAGAGCACATTGTTGGGATCTCCAATGCCGGGCTTTTCATTTCGTGCTAATAGATCGGTCATCTTTTTAACTTCGGCTTAGAGAGCAGCATTCATGGCTACCAACTCACCATGAATTGGGGGAGGGGGGTTGGGGTAGCATCATCGGCCATGATCCTGTAAAAAAGCGAGACAACATCGTCGTGGGGTTAATTAAATTTGTGCACCACAGTGGGCGCTAAATGTTCTGACAATGATACTCTTCCGTGATATAGGTCGGCTTCGGGCTATTCGGTGAACTTTTTAAACCTCTTATAGGAAGTAGCCTCGTGAACTCGGACCCAAGCGTGGTACCTACAAAAAAGACTCCGACATTCAAATCAGTGAAATATCAAAAAAGAGAGTAAATATGATGTAGTATGATTTGTTTTTTGTTCTTCTACCCCTTATCGTCAGCTAGCATTCTGATTTATAACTGTTGTAGCCTTGTAGGTGAAATATTCGTCAGTTATTTTCGAGATATCTAGTGCCAACTAAGTACGAGATTTGGGAAAAGAAATTTAATTTGTTACAGTAGACAGTTATCTATTTAAATTTTGCTTTATCCTACTAAAGTATAACTCAATTTTTTCGATATATTAGAATTACAGTACAAATATATTATCATTTTCATACTTATTTATTTTTTATTCTAAAGACCTATCATTTTTAGTGTAGTAATTTTTTTTAATAAAAATAATCGTTAAAATGATAAGGTCTGTCATCACCCTTATCCTCGATCGGTCAATCAAACGCAACCTGTCAACACGGCTTACATACAGGCAAAGGAACTTGCCCTGAATTTCAGTAGAAACCACCCAATAAGTTTCCTTTTTGTTCTGATGTGATAGTAAATATTTACTACATTTATCTTATTAATTTTTTTAGATATTTTTTAGTAATTTTATTTAAAAATTTATTATTAGTCAATAAATTATTATATATATAAGACAAAATTTAAATTTTGATACTTATTTAAATAAGTTAATAAATTAATCACTAAATTAATCTAATTTAATTTATTTTTATTTTTAAAGTATTATATCATATTATCTTATATAATACTTTAAAAGAATTTTGAAAATAATTTTTTGTTAATATTAGACTAAGTTTATTTATCTTTGTTTCTCCTTCTTTATTTCTCTTGTGTTAATTGAAAAAGAATCATATTTAATTTGTTTTATAAACTAATTATTGGTTGAGATAAATAAAAACAAAGAATAGTTTCCTAATTACATGGAAAATTACCTGCCGAAGACATATATAGTGACATACAGTTAGGATACGGGTCATCATCATCATTTAATTTTGTCATGAAGGAAAGTTCACCTCACTTCACCTCACATCACTTCCAGCTTGTTAATCGGTTGACTACCTGTGCGTCAATATTAGAGGTCTCGCTGCCTCCCTCTTATAAATTCACTATGTGTCTTTCACTCTTTCTTTTTATTTCACCATTTACTATGCATATTGTGATAATATAGCTAGAATTATTCTCCCATCAAAGAGACCTAAACCCTAATAGAATGTTGCTCTATAATTAGCAATTTATATCTAAGAATTGATTTATGGCCAACACTGCTGCTGGATCGTCTTCGGTGTCTCCGAAAACATACGATGTATTTCTTTGCTTCCGGGGGGAGGACACTCGGGAGAATTTCACCTGCCATCTTTCTGCCGGTCTCGTTGACGAGGGAATCGAGATATACAAATACGATGATCAGCTTGTAAAAGGTTGTGATATTTGGACACAGATTTCTTTGGCGATCGAGGGTTCACGTGTGTCAGTGGTGGTTTTCTCCCAAGACTTTGCTTCTTCCAAATGGTGCTTAGAGGAACTGGTCAAAATAATGGAGTGCAGAAGAGATACGGGGCAGGTTGTTATACCTGTGTTCTACAACATAGATCCCGCACACGTGCGGTATCAGAAAGAGAGTTACAAGAAATCTTTTGCGAGGCATGAATGGAATCTCTGTAAAAATCAGCAGAAAATTCGTAGGTGGAGAGAGGCTCTCACTGAAGCCGCCAATCTGGCGGGATGGGTCTCCGGAAGTCCTGGGATAAGGTAATTTATTATGACGGTTTAATTCAATGTCTAGAATCTAATACTTATGTCCTTTTCTTTTAACCTGCCTTTATTTATGTTTGAATATACTCGTTCTTAGCCGTCAATGTCCAAATAAGACAAACAAAAATATTATGCTAATCATAAGAAATTAATTTCTTAAATTCTAAATCATAAACATTTAATTTTAAATTTTAAATTTTAAAAATATTATTGTTAACTAATTAAAAGTTAATTTCATTCTCCAATCTAAAATAACTTAAAATTATTTTTCGTATTTTTATTTATTATTAAGAAAATAGATAACATTAAATATAATAATATATAATTATAAATATTATCTATATAAAATTTAAAAAATAAAATAAAATAATTAAGATTTTCTCCCTCTTAATGTCTCAGCAAAATAACTATTATATATAACTAATTTTATAATTAAAATATATATACCGTATGGCATTTTTTATTATAATTAAATCAAAATTTTTTCTTCTAAAATAAAAAAATGATCATTCCTCCTCTTCCATTATTTATCTCTCTTTTTTCTCTATTTATTTAATCTTTTTTTGTATATTATTATTAATTATTAATTTAACAACTTATCTCTCTTTTTTCTCTATTTATTTAATTTTTTTTATATATTATTATTAATTATTAATTTAACAACTAAAATATATCATGTGATAATTTTTTATTACAATTAAAATTAAAATTTGTTATATATTATTAATTAAATAAATTATATCAAAATAAATTATTTTTTATTATATTATTTTTATTCTAAATAAGTTTATTTTTTAATTTTACTTTTAATCATATTATTTTATTTTAAGTAAATTTATTCTTTATTAAGAGCGAGCAAAATTGCAAAATAAATTGAATAATTATCTCTTGTAAAAAATTTGAAATTATTGAAAAAAATTAAAATTTATTTAAAAATTAAAAATAAAATAAAATATTAAAAAAGTTCAATATATTAAAGATATTAAAGAATAGAAGGTATAATTTATACTTACTTGTATATGTAGTTATGTACAATGCTCTTTTTTTTTCTAAAAGTTTATATACTAGCCATTGTATAAATATGAATAAAGATTTTGAATTGGGATAAGTATGATTTTGGTTGTTAACGTAGAGGCCGAAAATTTATTTTGTCCCTGGCCTTTTTTTTTGCTACAAAATGATCTCAAAAGTTTCAGTTTGTTTTAAAATTGTCCTTCGAACGAAAACACCCTTCCCCTTATTTCCCAAAATCAACCATAAACAAAAGCAGAATTTGAAGCTAAACCAGAAGTGGAACCATGGTTTCCATTTAGTTGTTGGACTTCCTTAAGGCAAGTCAGGCTTTTCATCTCTACGATTGTTGTGCATTTGTCCAAGTTGGCCTCGATACCTCTTTGAGTGAGCATGAAGCCTAATAATTTTCCGGCCTTCACTGCAAATGTGCACTTTAAAAATGATTCAGTCTCATCACGTGCTTCCTTATTGTGGTGAATATCTCAATTAAGTCAGACAAGAGATTGAGGTCGTCTCTGGTCTTGACAAGCATGCATGTCGTCGACATATACTTCCATTAATTTTTTAAGATGAGATGAGAATAACTTGTTCATCATCGTTGATATATGGCCCCATTATTTTTCAATCCAAAAAGCATTATTATATAATAATAGTTAGTTTTTGGAGTGAAAAAAGAGGCATTCTCTTGATCCGACTTGTACATCGAAATTTGATTCCCGAGTATGCATCAATGAACGAACCGATATCTATACTCTGAAGCTGAGTCAACCAAAGCTTTAATGCTGGGAAGGGAATATGGATCCTTGGGACAAGCTTTATTGAGGTCGGTGTAATCAATACACATTCTCTATTTTCCATTTTACTTTTTCACAAGGTGTATTTTACCTCCTTATAAATCCGGCTTCTAATAAGGCTTACACTTGCTTTTCTACGACTTGTGCCCTTTCAGGACCGAACTTTCGTCGTTTTTGTTGTACAAGTCAAGACCTGGATAAATGGTGAACTTGTGACACATGAGGTTGGTGTCTATGCCAAGCATATCGGAGGCTTTCTAGGTAAAAAAGTCGGAGTTTTTTTGTAAGAGCTCAATGAGATTTGCTTATCATTTTTCATCCAAGTTGGCCCATATACTTGTTGTCTTTTCTGTCTGATCTCCAGTTTGAACCTTTTCAACCTTTCCTTCAGGTTTTGGACGTAGTTCTTCCCTTGTTCAGATACCATTGAATTCAATAGTATTGACTTCCTTACCCTCTATACTGCCTCTTAAGTTGAGACTTTCATTGTAGTACTTTCTTACTAATTTCTAATCTCCTTTTACAGTGAAAATTTCATTTGCAATTGGAAATTTTATGCATAGGTGAGGTGTAAAAACGACCTCAGCTAGTCGGTTTAATGTGGTCCAACCTATCAAAGTATTATAGGCTGACTTTACATCGACCATAATATAGTCAATACTTAAGTTTTTGGATTTCATGCTGATGATTGGTTTTTCGACGGTTTAGAATTTCACTAATGAAATCTCGTTGCAAGTATAGTTTCTAAACCAATAATAATCCTTTCATACAAAAGATTGTTTGTCACAAGTAACAAACCCCTAATTTTATAAACCGAAGTATTCAAACCTCGGGTCGTTCTCCCTAGGAATTACAATAAAGTGTCTTGTTATTGGTTTTGAGTTATTTTGGGGTTTTGGATAAGAAGCATGAAAAGTAAATGGCAATGAAAATAAACTAACAACTATAAAAGGCTCTTGGCAAGTTATGAGAATTAGAAGTCCTATCCTAGTTATCCTCCTCAATTGTGATGAGAATTGTTCATGGCTACCACTTAGTTAACCTCTAACCATGGAGGAAAGTCAAGTGGATGAATCAATTTGATTCCTCAAGTCCTAATCAACTCCTAAAGGAAAGACTAGCTTTAGAGGCATTCAAATCAATTAGCAACTTCTAATTATCAATCAACAAGGGAATTAGATAACTCAAGAGTCACTAATTACTCTACCTAGACCAAGAGGAACAAAACCTACACTAAAATCCAACCAAGCATTTCATCAAACACTTGGAAGGCATAAAAGAAAAACATAGTAAATCAACAACAAGAATAGAATCTAACAACAATTATTGAAAGGAATTAACAACAACAATCAAGGAAATCACAATTATCATGAATTACCTCAAATTGCATTATTGAAAGAAACAAAGGAGCAACAATCTATCCAAAACAAAATGAAGAATTACAATTATTAAAGCACATAACTAGAAAGAGGAAGAGGAGAAGATTAAGAATTGATAAATGAAAAGTGAATCAAAGCATGAATTAAACCTAGATCTAAGAAGAGAGATTAACCTAAACCTAATCCTAATTCTAGAGAGAAGTGAGAGCTTCTCTCTCTAAAACTAACTCTAAACTAATCCTAATTATGCTATATGATTCCTTAGATTCAATAATTGCCTCTCCCTTCAATCATTGATCTTTTTATTCCTTCCTATCAGCAATTGGCGCCAAAAATGGGTTCAGAAACCCTCTCAAATCGCCAGGCATGTGTTGCATTAATGAAGTCATGTGCTGTCACCGGCGCGTGCGCGCACGGTACGCGTGCGCGTCCCTGGCCGATTCTGCAATGTACGCGCGAGCGCCTTGTGCACGTGCGCGTGCTTGGCTGACTTTTCTTCTTTGACTTTTTATGCTTCTCTCCACTTGTATGCTTCCTTCCTTGCTTCCTTTGATCCATGCCTAGCCTATTTCAATCCTGGAATTACTAGCAAACATATCAAGGCATCTTATGGAATCAAGGAGAAATTAGAATTCATCAAAATAAGGCTTAAAAAGCATGTTTTTACACTTAAGCATAAATATGGGAGAGATTACAAAACCATGCTAATTCATAGGCTAAATGTGATAAAAGGTTATCAAAATACTCTAAATTCAATACAAGATAAACCCTAAAAATGGGGTTTATCACATGCCTTTACCAAAAGTCATATGTAACAAAATGAAATCAAGAGGTTGGATCGGCATATCTCCTAACTCAAAAAGGTTGTCTAGATAAGGCTTCAATTCCTTTTTTTCTAACCCGAGTTTATCAAAAGCGGGTTTGAATAAAATGTCATCTGAACTTTTCTGATCTATCAAAGATTTGCATTAGTAAAGATCATTGTGATTACCACAGGATCGTCATGACCAGGAGTCACCCCTTGGGCGTCTTCTTTAGTGAATGATATTGAAAGTAAGTCGGGTACTTCTCTTTCCTCGCTGACCTGGTAGACTTCTTTTAGATGTCTTTTCCGTGAAGACTTTGTTATGTCTCCTCCTGCAAATCCTCCATTTATCATGTGTATGTGCCTATCAGGGGGTTGTGGTGGTCGATGTCGCCGACCTCCATCTTCATCACATCTCTTCTTTTCCTTGAATCGTCCGATCTTTCTACAAGGTATCTGTCTAGTCGACCTTCTCTGGCCAATTTTTTTATGACATTTTTCAGATCATAATAATCATTAGTAGAATGTCCATATAGTTTGTGATACTTGCAATATTTTGTCTAACTTCCTTTTTTTTGTGCTTAATAGGATAAGGAGGTGGAAGTTTTTCAGTGAGGCAGATTTTTCTATAGATGTCGATAAGAGAAACTAGGAGCGGGGTGTAGTTATGATATCTTCGAGATTTCTCCAAGCTGTATTTCTCTTTGTTCTTCGCTGCCTTATCTTTGTCCTGAGCTTGGTAGGGAGAATTTGGCCTTGGGACTGGATCTCTAAGTCGGTAATTCTCCTCGATATTGATATACTTCTTTGTCCACTCTTGTACTTCATATAAAGAGGTCGGATGCTGCTTAGATATGGATTGAGAAAATGGTCATTCTCTAAGGTCATTAACTAACCCCATTATTACTACTTCGGGAGGTAAATTTTGTATTTCTAAGCAGGCTTTGTTGAACCTTTTTATATAAGCTTGGAGAGTCTCTCTGACTTCTTATTTTATCCCTAAGAGACTTGGAGCATGTTTGACTGTCTTTCTGAATTGAAAATCAAGAAAGAAACTTCTTTGCCAAGTCATCAAAGCAAGTCACCAACCTGGATGGTAAGCTATCAAACCACTTCATTGTTGCTTTGGTTAATGTTGTCAGAAAAGCTTTGCAACGAGTCGCATCGGACGCGTCGGCCAGATACATCCTACTTTTGAAATTGTTGAGATGATACCTTGGGTCGATCGTGCCATCATATAGAGATTCATGTCGAGATTTTGAAAATTTCTTAGGACTCTAAAAGTGATTTCCTCTCGTTCAGCGTTGTTGGTCCGATTTCGTAAATCAGCTTCTAATTTTAGAAGCTTTTTCTCGAGCTCCCTTCTACGTTGTACCTCCCTTCGAGGATCTCTTTCGGCTTTTCTTTGTCGCACGATCTCCTATTCGAGTTGCTCCAACCGGCCATATGATGTCCGTGTACTATTCTCATGATCTCAGTTGTGTGTGGAGGTTCTTCATTCTCAGATGGATGTACCTCTGACTATAGTCGTCGATTTTGAGGATTTCGTGATGTTCCTTCCCTATTAGGATTAATTGTTCTTTCTTGTCGTGGGGGTATTACAAGGGCTCGGTCGTCGTTACAAGGTTCGGGCTCGGATTCAGATACAGTGTGTTTGTCTTCAAATTGCTCGTACGCCATGGTTGGGTGTAGACTTCTAGGTCTTCGTTAGGCACCAATATTCCGAGGGTTATTTAAGACGGTGATTTGGGCCTGAACATGAGGTTCAGACTTTTTCTGAGGCAGCGTCTGACTTGTGATGGTGCTGAGGTGCCTTCGTCCGAATTCTTCGTAAGGAGGTGGGGGTAGTACCTGCATGAGACTCTGATACTTAAGTTAGCAAAGACTTTAGACAGATTTTTAGTATATTGAATTCAAAATATACTTGAGGGTGTCAATGTATTTATAATAAAGTTGATACTATCTTTTTAGAGTAGTTTCACCTTTAATGGTGGATAACTATTCACTTTTTTTTGTTAAGAAAGTTGTTGAGATATTCCTTCTAAATAAGTAAAAAATATCTTTGAAGTTAGTTATTCGATAAAGCTGAATTGTTGTTAGGGAGATTTTTGTTCAAGAATGAAATCTTATTGGAACTGTCCAGTTCATCCTTCGAAACCATATCCCATCCCGGATCTGATGAAATAGGATGAATTGAGACAGTATTTTGTAAATACATAATTATCTCAGACCTTGATATTTTTGCCCCCCTCAAAAACCCTATGAAACTTCACTGTTTCCTGGGATTGGCTTTGGGCTTTTCCTGCGCAGCTTAGGTGGAGGGCGAAGAAGGCCTCCTTTCGGAAGCATTCTATTCTTCTTACGGCTAGATCCAATCTCCTGGTCCCTGCGAAAAGTAAAAAGAATTTGAGCAAATATATTTCTATACAAAAATAGAGCATCTTATAGAAGTCTTTTCAAATAATTTTTTGTCTACCTTATCATTCTTCAAGGATCCTTTGATTCTATAATACTGATGGTTATTGTCAGTATCCCATACTTTCATATGGTGTCAAGTTAGAGAATGACACGTGTAAGTTGAGGTTAAATGGGGTAATGGATGCGTGTTGTGGTTTCGTTGCTTTCGTTTTGATTGTTTGATGAAAAATGATTAATTAACCGTTAATCACAAATTATGGGTTGTTGGATAATGGGTTGAAAGTTGGTGGCCCATGTGAAGTTGGCCAAGGGTAATGAAAAATTAAAAATTGGCCTAAAAAAAAATCAAAGTGGCTAGTTGAAAACCAAAGTGCATGAATGAATCCGTTTTTTTTTTCAACAAGTAATTAAAAAAAAAAAGACTCTCCTGAAAGTTGAAAAAGAGAAAAATGATACTTTTTTTTTTTTAATTTATAAAACGTATATCTTTTTGTGTTGCAAAGAGTTAAATAACATATATTTTAGTCTATTTGATTAAAATACTCATTTATAATTATTTTACATATAAATTAGTCATAATTATATTAATGTTTCAAAAACAGAAATAATAATACATAATATATACTTATTATTATTATTATTATTATAATTTTTATTTATCTTGAATATTTTAATTTGTTATAAAAATATTTAATTCAAACTTTTTTATATATTTTATCATTAATAAAAATATTAAAAATAATTAAATTTCTTACGTCAATAGTAATATATATTTTATATTATTAATATTATTATAATAGTAAAATTAATAACATGAAATAGATTTATTATTATATATATTCTATTTATTTTTTTATTTTATCATTAATCATGAAATATATAAAAAATTTAAATTTAAATTTTTTGCAACAATTTAAAATATTATAAATAAATTATATTTATTATATTAATAATAAATATATATTTTATATTTGTATTACTAATATATAATTACAATAATAATTATTAAAAATATTATAGTCAAATAGACTAAAGTGTATGTTATTTAACTCTTATATATAAGAAAGTGTATATTTTAAAAATAAAAAAGAGTATAATTTAGACATTTCATAGATAAATTCTTTTCTCATGAATTAATAAATAAAATAACTTCATTTATTGTTCAATCCCAATATATATTTTTAATAAATTTTATACATTAGTTAATCACACTAAATAATAAAATAGCTCGTTATAAAGCCAATGATCTTTCCATATCAAAATTTATAGATCCACTTTCGCATATTAAAAAAGCCTCTATAAAAAATAAAAGTAAATAAAATAATATAATTTAAATAAATTTATAAATTAAATAGAAATATTAATATTTTAATAAAAATATAATTTAAAAAAGTGATTTCGTAATATTATTTACTTAGAAAAATATAATTATTATATGCATATATGTTTAGGTTTTTTTGTAATTTTCATCGCTTATATTTTTAATTTATATATTTTTTTCAAATATTTATTATATATAATTCAAAAAGAATATCAATACTATGATTAGAATTAAGATTCAATTATTTTTAAATATATTTTTTTGATTAGTTTTATAATTATCAATGTAAAATCTTTATATATATAGAGAGAGAGAAAGATATTATTATTTTTAAATAATAAATATGAAAATTAATTATTTTTATTTGATTAATAGACCTAAAATCTAATTAATATAAAAATATACACATTAAATATAAAAATTAATTATATTTTTTATACCATATATTTTTAAATTATTTTATTTTTTAATAATGAATATTAAAATTAATTACCAATAAAAATTAAATTTTTTTCACATAATAATAAATTAAATAGATCAATAAGATTCTTATATAAAAATCCTTAGCACTTGATTTTCTCTTTTTTTTTTTTCCTTTACTTAGAGGATCCTACTATTTTTGGTCACCCAAGATTTTTATTCCCCGTTCTTTTAACCAAAGTGACCTCTTGACTCTAAATCTTTTTATTCGTAATTCAGAAGGCCAATACCATCATTAGTTTCAAAAGAAAATTATAACTCGATAATTACTGACAAAAACACTAATAGTAGTAGCTGAATCCTAATTTCTAAACCTAATTAGTAAATTAGCTCTTAGCCACCACATAGCTTCTATGTGTGAATTTCATATATATTGGCATTTTTGTACTTTTTTCTAAAACATGAGGACTGTTTAACAAAACAAGAAATCGCTGGATTCGCTTTCAGCATATGAAAATTTTTAATCTTTTAGAAGAAAAATCGTTGGGTCCGTAAAATTTTTTACTTCTTAAAAATAAAAATCGGTTAGTCTGAGTTGATCAAATTCAAAAATTGATGTATCCAATTTGTTTCAACTTCAAAAGTTGATGGATCCGATTTGTTTGTCTCTTCGAATTGCGAATACAAGGATACTACACTTCTTTATCTTTTTTTTTTTTTTGGACGTGTCACTTCTTTATCTTTATATGTGTGTATTACGCGAAGCTTGGTCAATAGGGTGTGCATGGCCGGATTCGGTCCGAAGATTCGATCCGATCCTGAATATTTTAGGGGCTAATTTAGTGTGATTTTATCTTGAAAATTTAGATATTTTCACATGCTAGTTTATAAGAAGGTATCAAGATAATGTAATGTTAACAGCGCGGTTTTTACCCGATATAATCGTGGCCCGAAAGTGTATAGATTTCATCAGGTCTAAGGTCGGATTCGGGTCTAATAAATAGGCCCGATATATATTTCGAGTCGGGTCTGTGTCACATCAAATCCGGTTTCACCCGACCCATGCACACCCCTATTGGCTATAAAATGGTTTCAAAGATTTCAATTTATTTTAAAAGCTTCCTTTGGACGAAAATACATTTCCTCATTCTTCTCCAAAATCAACCAAATACAGAAGCGCAGAGACACAAGCAAATGCAGAAATAGAAGTAGGCAAACAGAATGCAGAAGCAGAATATAAATGTAAAAAGCAAAAACAGTAAAATAACAACTAGAAAAACAATATCAACAACAATAATGAATAATGAAATCAGAGCAACAACAAAAACAAAACCAGAAGTAGAAACAAAAACAGAAGCAGAAGTAAAAGCAGAAACGACGAAGAGCATCGACGACCGAGTGCGGAGGAGGAGCAGAAACGATGAGCAGTCCGCGAGTGGCAACGGCGGCGCTGAACGCAGTCTCCCTTTTCCTTCCGATCTCTCTCTTCTCCCTTTCTCCTCTCTTGCTCTCTGCTTTCTCTTCCGATCTCTTTCTTCTCCCTTTCTATTTCTATTTGTCTCCTCCCTCTTCATCTGTGTGTGTGGTGATTTCTCCTTCCGTTCTCTCTATCACAAGCGGCGGCACGGCGGCGCTACCTTCCCTTTCCCCTTCTCCCGCCCCCACCCCATCCCACCGCCAATTTTCTTCTCCCTCTCATCGTTCCCTTTCTTTCTTTTTTTTTCTTTTTATTTTATTTTAGTTTATTTTATAATTTTTTAGTTAAAAACAATTTGGTAATAAAAATAAAAAATTTAATAAAAATGACCATTTTAAAATTAATTGAAACTTTTAGAATTATTTTGTAACAAACAAAAACTAAAAACAAAATAAATTTTCAGTTTGCAACAAAAATCAAACTTAACCTTAAAAATTACTTTTAATCACACACAGCCATTTTATTTTTATCTCCCATGCCAGAACTCGACTTCTCCATCTAATGCGTCATTATATATAGACTCCTCCCTCTTTGTCTCTTTCTCACTCTCTTTCATTTTTCTTTTTTTCTCGTCGTTGTCGTCTTTACACTCATCGTTGTTCTGCCATCTTTATGGCCACCGTCCGCCTCTTCGTCTGCATTATCTGGATCAATCTTCTTTTTTCTGTTTTTTTTTTTTTCCTAAGAAAAAATGAGAATGGTTCGAGTTTCGGTTTCGTTCGATTCATCGGTTTTCAGACAGTTTTTCGATTCTCTATTAGTATGTAAAGGAGACGATTTTACGTAAGGATCGAACCGTGTTGGACTCCGGTATGTAGTTGAACCAATGTGGTTGGGTTTTCAAAACATTAACCAGTACACCAAAAAAGAACTGCAAAGCCTTAGGACTAGCAACATCATCCTTATTCCTTACAAAACCTAGTGCATAACGTGAAGAAACGTATGCATCAAGCCATCAACATTCTGTTCAAAGATATAAGTATTCCTACTACTACAAAGAAAGAAAAAGAACGATTGTGTATCAAATTAATAGGTTCCCTAATTATTTCTCAATTTTGTTTTGCTAATATTCTAGGGACGACAGTGAACTCATTCGACACATCGTCAAGGATGTCTTGCAAAAGCTGAAACAGAGACGTCCGAATACAACAAAGTACCTTGTTGGAATTGAGAAAACTCAGAAAGATATTGAAATGTTACTCCAAAATGCTAAAATTATTGGAATTTGGGGTCCAGGTGGAATAGGAAAGACGACAATAGGCAAAGTCGTATATAACAAACTCTCTTCCCAGTATGACAGTGTTTGCTTGATGGAAAATATATCCGAGGAAACAAGAAGGTATGGACTACCACGTCTGTGTCGTAACCTTTTCTCGGACCTGCTAAAAGAAGACAATCCAACTCATAATGTTCGGAGACTGCAAACTAAAAAAGCTCTAATTGTGTTTGATGACGTTGATAGTTTCAAGCAATTAGAATACTTATGCGAGGACTCTCAAGTGCTCAGTTACCTAGGAGAAGATAGCAGGGTCATTATTACATCAAGAAACAGGCATTTGCTTGCTAACAAAGCTGATGAGATTTACGAGGTCAAGAACTTGAACCTTACAGAGTCTCTAAAGCTTTTTAGTTTGAAAGCCTTCAGCAAAAGCTATCCTGAAGAGGGATATGAGAAACTCTCTAAGCAAGTGGTTGAATACACAGGAGGAATTCCGTTAGCTCTTAATGTGTTGGGTTCACATCTTTCCTTCAGACTTGATAAAGATTTTTGGGAAAGTACCATGAGGAAACTTGAAAATTCCCCCAATGAAGACATTCAAAAGGTGTTAAGAGTGAGTTATGATGGATTAGATAGTCTTCAGCAGAAGATATTTTTAGACATTGCATTCTTTTTCATTGAAGAAGAAGAAGAGCGTGTCAAGAAGATACTACATGCTTCTGGATTCGAACCAAACAATGGACTGCTCGAACTTAAAG
Source organism: Arachis hypogaea (assembly GCF_003086295.3). Classification (NCBI taxonomy): domain Eukaryota; kingdom Viridiplantae; phylum Streptophyta; class Magnoliopsida; order Fabales; family Fabaceae; genus Arachis; species Arachis hypogaea. The sequence continues at coordinate 6,737,055 of NC_092044.1, read as the reverse complement.
ATAAAGCTTTAATATCCACTACATCTTATGACAGTAGAATACAAATGCATGGCTTGTTACAAGAGATGGCTTTGGATATAGTTCGTCGAGAATCCGAACTGAATCCTGGAGGCCGCAGCAGATTGAGGGATGTCAAAGACATTCGTGATGTACTTGAAAATAACACAGTAAGGAGAACAATTATACTAATTTGTTTCAGGCACATACTTCCTTCATATCGAAGTGGTGTTTAATTTGATGTAGTTTCTTTATTTGACAGGGAACTAATGCAGTTGAAGGCATAGTTTTGGACTTATCTCAGATAGAAGATTTACAGTTGAGTGCAGATGTATTCGAAAAGATGAATAGGATAAGGTTTCTGAAATTCTATATCCCCAGAAGTAAGAGTTCCAGTGAGAAGTATCTCCCTGAAGGCCTTACGCAATTTCCTAAAGAATTGAGGTACCTTCAGTGGGATGCGTACCCTTTGAAATCTCTTCCGCTGAGATTGTGTTTTAAATTTCTTGTTGAGATTCACATGCGACACAGCAATGTTGAAGAGCTTTGGCAGGGAAAGAAGGTAGACACATGTATATATTATATGCTTATTTCCCTATATTAATGAAAGTTTTATTAAAGATTTTCAGTTGTGATTTTTCCTTTCGAATTGTTGCAGGATCTTCACAATCTAGAAGTAATTGACCTATGTGAATGCAGAAAGTTGATGAACCTTCCAGATTTGTCTAATGCATCAAGACTTAGAACGGTGAATCTCTCCGGTTGTGAGATGTTGCATTATCTTCATCCAACAGTTCTATCTGCTGGTAAGCTTGCTACTTTGATACTGGATAGGTGCAAAAATCTCATGGAGGTTAAAAGTGAGAAGCGGTTAGAGTCTTTAGAGAAGATCAGTGTCAATGGTTGCTTAAGTCTCAAGGAATTTGAAGTTTGGTCAAGTTTAATTGAAAAATTGGATCTAAGCAAGACAGAAATTGAAACATTGCACACATCCATTGGACATATGGAGAATCTTAGGTCCCTCAATCTAGAAGGTTTAAAACTTAAGCATCTTCCAAATGCGTTGTCCGGCTTGAAATCCCTAAAATATCTTAATCTTTCTCGCAGCGGAGTAGAATTTGACAAACACCAGCTACATGTGTTGTTTAATGGCTTACAGTCACTAGAAAAACTACATGTGACAGATTGTAGTAACTTGTTTGAGCTTCCTGACAACATCAATGTCTTACAGAAATTGCAAGAATTAAGGCTTGATGGGAGCAGCATAGTGACACTGCCAGAAAGCATCAAGCACCTTAGAGTGCTGAAAGTTTTGTCGTTGGAGAATTGCAATAAGCTTGTGAGTGTGCCAGAGCTACCACCATCCATCACGGTGTTCAATGCCAGTAACTGCACTTCATTGGTATCGGTATCAGTATCAACTTTAAGGATGATGGGAAAAACGAAATGCATTTTGTTCAAGGATAGCTTGAAGCTGGATAAATATTCACTCCCTTATTCTATCACGGAAAGCCTCCACCTAACAATGATGAGTGCTGCATTTCACAATGTGCTAGTAAGAGTTTTCGACAACAAGCTCCATAATTACAACTACGTCAAGGTTCGAGGTTGTCTACCAGGAAGCAGAGTCTCAAGGCACTTCAAGAATCGAACAAGAGGGTCCACCATTACTATTAGACTCCCCAGCTGCACCTCAGTGCTGGGATTTCTTCTTTCCGTGGTTATCTCTCCAGGTGTTGCTAATGCTAACATTTACTGCAGATGTTACTCAGCAGATGGGACACCTATCGGTGAGAAAACTCGATGGTACTCTGTGATTGAAAGCTTGAATTCGGATAATGTGTTTATGTGGTATGATCCATACTTCAGTGACAGCATTCTCAAGCTTCATGAAACACATGTCTCTTTCAAATTCTATAGTGAAGAAGGATTGGAATTGGATATAATAAAAGAATGCGGTGTCCACGTAATAGGTCCCTCTGAGTTCCAGAGTGTTTTAGGGGAGATGGATTTGGAGTATGAGCAGAAAGTGGAGTTGGGAGTGAAGTTAGGATTGGCGTTAGACATCCAGCGCCAGGTGGATTCTAACGTGGATTTGCCTAATTTGCTGTTTGCGTTCGAGTATGGATGGAAGTTACAACCGCCAATGCAATCTGAGCTTGAATCACGACGCAGAGCCATGGCCGATGTAATTCGGAAACAGATGTGGGAGTTCATCTTTCCACCTTGTCCAGCTGCTGGAATGTGGGGAAACATCACACAGGATTTTGAAGATAGGTGAGGCCTCTTTCTTTCTTGTTTTTTTTTTTTTTTTTTTTTTGGAGAGAGGGAGAGACAGATGCTGTTTTTATTCTTAAAATTTTTAATATGTTTGGACTTTGGATACAACTAATATATCTTCTTCGATAGAGGGCTGGGCAGCGGCCATGGCGGTGAAAAGGTAAGGAGTAAGGACAAGGGTATCGCCAGAGTTTCGCTGCTGCCATCGGAGTTTGAACCGTTTGGGAGATAACTAGATAAGAAGATTAAGGTACAACTAATAAAGAGAATATCAAACATTATTTTGCATGTATAATTGTACACATTTCGGGAATTACAGGTTCAGAGCAAAAGCATACAAATATATAGATATTTTCTCAATGAAAAAGTCTACGGGCCAGCAACTTTTGTTTTTTTTTACCAGCACTTAACCATTAAAACAAGAGTGAGTGATATTCCACCATTAGATATAATCTCACACCATTAAAAACACTATTGATAGCCAATTGATGATTACAAAACACCAAAATTGCTGGCCCCTAGCATTACTCTTCCTCAATTTGTATGCGGTGTTGACACGGTAAGTTTTAGTATAATTGTTTTGTCGATTTTTAGCAAATTGATGGTGGTTTGATTCTAATGATTTGGGAGCGAAACCTATTTCTCTTTTGCAGGTATCAGTTTTATAAGTGCATCAAAGGTTCTCGAATTAAACGAGTATTAAAACAAGAAATAATTTTGAAAAGTGCAAAAAGGATAAAATAAGTGTAAAAGAAAAGATTTGAAAAGTAAACTGATTGAAATCGAAATGACTTGTGCTAAATTATAAAGAAAGCGATTAAAATGCCTTTAATTTAATCAAAGGACTTTTGACAGAAAACATAAAGATACTGAAATATAAATTAGGCAAATAAGTAAAAGAAATTTTGAATGTAAATATGACAATAAAACTAAAGGATGCTTTGAAAATAAATCTTACAAGAAAAAATAAAGTTTACAAAAATTGTAAATAGAAAATTAAAGGCAATGGAAGGAACCCTACAAAAATCGAACTCGAATGCAGACTCAGAAATTCGCTGGGGATGTGAGTGTGCTTGAGTATATTTCTGAAAAAAATTCCAACCCTTATTTCCTAAAACTTACTAATATTTATAACTCATATCTGTAACCGACCATAAATTACACGATGTTGCCTTGTATGCGAATTCTTAGGTAATTGTTCCCACTCTTTTACCCACAGACGTTACCCATAAAATTTTCACTCAGATAAAGCCTCCGACTTCTCTACTTATGTAACCGCTCGGTTCTCTATTCGAACAACTGTTCGATTCTTCATTCGAGTACTTGTTCGATTTAACAAAGTGTCTAAGTTGAGTCCGTATCAAATAACTTTCGATTAATGCCTGCACGTGCGTCCTTTCGACCTTTGCTTCCTTCTTGACTCTTCACTAGCGTTTCGAATCAACTTAGTCTTTCGAAGATAATTATTTCGACCAACAAATTGTCCCCTAGGATTAATGTGTTTGCCTTCGAAGTCGTTTCTTGGAAGATGAAACACTTAATCCTAATCCAATCGTCAGGCACCTTTACTGATAATAATTACCATTTACTTTCTCCATTAATTCTGACCAGTTTGACACATCTCCCACGATTCACACTTTCTCTCTCCACCACTTCGCCTTCTTCGCAAAGTTACCTCATTCTCCTTTGAATTTTCTCTGTAATAACGGCTGAACAAAAACTCCGTTAAATTCGACACTTCCGTCTTTATTCAACTTTCTCGAATCCTTATTCCCTCAATTTCTCATGCATTCACTTTTCTTGCATAATTTTTACTTTTCAATCTTCATCCTTCCTTGCTCTTCAATGGCTGCTTCTTCATCCTACGTTGCTGCACAAGACAAAGGCAAAGGCCCCATGGTACAACCACTGGCTCCTCCAGCTCTTCATGTGTTGAATCAGGTCAATGATGAAGTCATTGATGACCCACAACTTCAAATTAATAACCCTAGAATCCTTATTTCCTTCACTGTGGATGAAGATATCCATTGTTTCATTTGTCCCATTGAGAACTTGGAAAGAGCAAACAAGAAACTTCCTTTCTTTCCCAGTACCCAAGGGGAAGACTTGTTGACCAATTAAGACCTTGATATCTTTTTTTTCACCAATCAAAAACCTTTTAGGAATAATCTGAAAATCAACCCTCGTGGAACTGACTTCACAGCCTGGTACGGCCGTCTTGCTCCATCGAAGAACACTGCTTGGGGGTTCTTGGGATTTAAGACTTTCTGAGACTCTCTCACTACTCACCTTCAACGCTCCCTTAGATGATTGGAGCCGTAACCTTTTTCTAGAATAGGAATACCAACAATTTCTACCTTGCTTGTGGAATGATTGGTATGTCGCCTTTAGACGTAGCTGCTATTACAAGACTCCCGATTAGTCCTCCAGACTTCACTTCCGACATGCAACCCAGGCAACAATACAACATTTCTCCCATGACCTCCTACAATGACTTCATAGCTCATCATATGAGTGCAGAAGGTAACCCTGTTATAGATGATGAGCACGTAGCTTTTCTGTTCTACTAGCTAAATGCAATTGTCTTCTGCTCTCGAAGTGTGCAGATGCATAAGCTTTTTCTTCCTCTTGCTTCCTTACTTCATGAGGGAAACAACTTCAATTTGGCCAAGCTTCTTCTAGGGCATGTTTTCGAAGAACTTGGCCAGTTTGTTAATTGTCTTCGAAACAATTATTTCATCAGTACAGGTGGTCCTCTCTGACTTCTCCAATTATGGCTTAATGCCATTTTTGAAAAGTATATGATAAAGTCTGAAGGTGGTGTTACAGACAAACAACACATTGAAGGCTTCCGATTGGCTAATTTCAAGCTAGATTTCCCAGAAGCACAATCGGATGAAGACCGATTTTGGACTATCTTTTCTCTTTTTTATTCTTACAAAGACTTTCATAATGAGGACCTCAATTTCACCTCTTTTTTCGTCGAAATTGTGGTCCTACTTCGCTCGAACGCCTACTCTTCTCCAACGATACTGAAGAAAATGAGCTTGCTAACAGGAGTTGGGCAAATTTACTGGTTGTACAGGTGATTCCTATAGGGCTACCTCAACATAAAAAAGAGTATTTTAAAGTAACTATGTATGCCCCTCATTACACAGCTAGGCAACTTGGCTTCTCACAAGCTATCCCAACTCCGCTCCCTAGAAACAGCTGGCCATTTTGCCATTGATGAGTTTGAAAAACTCTAATTTAAATTAGTGATGATCAAACATTATTAATGTGATAAATTGCAAAATTATTAGTTGTTTCTAATTTACAAATGTTGATTTAAATAATTTTGCTATGCAGGATTTTAATTGGGCCGAAAATAAAGGAAATCTACAACAAGCCCAATTTGATTAAAAAATATTCAGCATTCATACAAATGGTTTCAATCATTGTGGCTGAATTGATTTGGGCCAGATTTAAATGTGCAAGCCCAAATCTATTGTTGGTGTATGACCAACTTGCTTGGTCCGAAATCAAAAGGAAATGGGGGCACAATATTGCTTTATCCATTTAACAAATGAAACCCATTCCTTTGATCATGTTGTTGCATGCTCCAACGGATATTACTTTTATTCTTTGATGGAATCCAAATTTTATTAATTGGAGTTATTGCAGACCTTGGAACAATGAGAGAGAAATTGATTTGATGGTGATCATCAATGCTACACGCTACTCAGCAAAGGGAAGTAAAAGCAACTTATTTTAATTAGTTTATTCAAACACATTTAATTGCTTTTCTTCCTACTCTTTCTTCTCTCTCTAATCTCACTTCTCACTTTCGGTCATATCACAGCAGCAACCATGGAAGCTAAAGCTAGCCACCAAAGAGAAGAAGAAGCACGCTACAAGACCATCACAATGATGGCAAGAAAAACAAAACATAAAGTATGTAGTGGCTAAGATCTTCAACCATGAATGGTAAAATTTGGTGAAGATATCTTGGCTTCTCCATACCAAAATTGGATGATGAAGATTTAGGTCAGAGGAAGATCTCAGGGATGGCTCGTCTCTGCTTTTGAGTTCACTCATCACAGAAGGTAGCTAGGGTGGCTACGTGAAGGAGGAATCAGAAGTAGAGCAGGAGGAGTTGTCATGCATAATGAAGCATCAAGGGCTAAAAGTTCTTCTTGGAATGCAAGCAAGAAGGGATGGCTCGGATTGGTGCTTATTGGTGACCAAGGAAGGACCAGAGATAATTGCATGTTGGTTAATGCATTCTGTTTCCTCTCCTCTCTCTCTGGCCGAACCGGTTTGCATGAAGAAAAAGAAGTTTAGCTTGGTTTAGTTGGTTTCAACCGTAGAGGCTTCCCCCTATAAGTAAGGGTGAACAGTCAGGGTTTGAAGCAAGGAGTGAGAATGCAAGGCACAGAGTTCTCAGAGCTACCTAAGCTAACATATGTTCTTCTCTTTCAATGTATTCTGTTTTGTATTTTTCTGTTTAATTTTGTCTGTCTTGAGTCTCATGGAAAAAGACAAACAGTGAGGTTTGTAACAAAAAGCCATAGAGCGAAAAAAGGCAGAATGGACAAAATTAAAAGAAAAATTCATAGATGTCCTTAGAGTTCCTTTGTACATCTGTGTTGTGTTTCATGATTCTGTGGGAATCTCCTTGTAAGTTGGGTTAGCACTTTACAGTTGAAAGCTTGGTAGTGACCAAGTCAAGTTCAGGATTGGGTTTAGAATTATGGACTTGTCCCAGATAGGAAGGGTAGTTCCTAGGGAGAATTAATGCTTGTAATCAAGAATGATTATAGTGAAATTTCATCATTTTTTTGATGGAGACTGGATGTAGGCTGCACTGCACTTAGCAGCTGAACCAGGATATATCTGGGTGTAATTTTCTTTCTCTTCTACTCCATTTTCTGTTTCTGCTGCACAGGAGATAAAACCGCAAAATATCTCGTGCCAAGTGACGAGACAAAAAGAAAAAGTATCGGGGCTAGGGACGAGACAAAAATATAAAATCTCCAGAAATTGTTTCAAAAACCAGCAAGTGTTCTGAAGTGAAAAAGAGGCTAAGATTCAACCCGCTTCTCTTAGCCACTGAAACCATCAGCCATATTACTTTGGCTTCAAAGAAAGAGCTTGATATCAGCCTCTTGAAAAATCAGCAGCAAAAAGAAGGCTATAATTACCTTGCTTATGGTCGAAGCTCATACATCACAAAATCTTGCTTCGATTGGTGGACTGTTTACTACTCTAAGTACATTTGTTCCCTAGAAGAGATCAAGCGTTCTGCTATCCATGTGGTCCGTGCTGCTGAGGATTCTCCAAAGAGAACTAAGAAAAGAAAAGCCAAAGCTACAGCTTCCTCTCGCCAACCACTAAAGAAAAGTCGACGGACACCTTCGAAAACCTCTAGGAAGGTAATTATATTCATACGCTCATTCTTTAACTGAGATTCTTCGAAAACCATATTTACTTCCAACTCTTTTAATCTTAATCTTTCTTTAGTTACAATTGCAACCATCGAGTGAAAGTTCTGATAAAAGTGAGCCATCTATTCAGAATATTCTTCCTGCATCCTCACAATCGAAGGATACAATTGATTCAGATTCTGGCTCTCAATTGGTTCGAAGAACAAGACCCATTCCAGTAACATTATATCATTTTCACATATATTTCGATTTAGTCAAAATAAATCTCGACCTATTGTACCTTGCATTTCAGCCCGTTATTGCTGCTCAATCAATCACCTCATCTCTGGCACCCGACCAGCCACATCAACAACAACAACAAGACTTAGGACAACCCACATCTCACTCATCAATCCAAGCCACAGAGTCTGTTCAACCTCTCCAAGTCGCTTTTCCACATCCAATCGAGACTCAAGTAGTTGACTTAACAAAGGAGCACATCCATCACTCTCCAACACAAACTTTGAGTATTGGACATGTCTCTCCAACCAACCAGACTGCACCTTCTACTGAATTTCAAGTGGCCCCTGATTCTGACTCTCCCTCTCGAGTTGCTGAAACTACTGCTCCTGATTCAGATTCTCCATCTAGAGTTCTGAAAACCTTTCCTTCTCCTCAAAGAACCTCCAGCCCTTCCAAACAAGCTGAACTTCAAACTTTTCTTGGTCAGGGATCTGGAGGTTTGGGTGTTACTACCGAATCTGCAAACGCCAACATGGTTAACCTGGTCACCATCCTAAACCAAGCTATTCAGGAGGACAAGGTGCCTATTTCTACCCTTGTGCTCATTGGTCCTTCTAGATTTGGTCCTTCATCTGAGTTGAATGTTAATGCTCGAGAATAACTTCTGTCACTTCTCAAGCTCCTGGACTACCCACCCATCGAATAGACCAATGACGCAGCCCTGAACAAACTTTTGTCTGATATTTTAAGTTCATCTCTTGAACTCCATGTCCTGTCCTCATACTCTGTCATAGTCAAACAGTTCATACAAGTTGCTAACAGGAGCGTAACTACCCAAGAAAACTACAAGAGATCAAGCGTACAGTGGCTCAAATTAGAACTGAATCTGAAAGCTATGCTGTAGCTCTGTAGCCAATCAAGACTTCCTGTGAAGAATTTGATTTAAGAATCTCTCAGGCCCTCTCCATTCAAGCTCACTATGATAATGAAGAGAGAAAACTTGAAGTAGAATTGGCTTAGCTCAATGAAAGACTGGCAAAAATTTGAAAGATGAGGGAAGATATAGCTACACATCTAGCCACTGTCTAGCATGAACAACAACAACTTGTGCAAGAAATAATTTCTATTGAGGCCAAACAAGAAGAATGTGAGAAACAACTTGACAAGGCCCGATATGAAGAATTCAGGCATGTTGAGACACTTTTAACTCTGGACAATGAAAGGGTAAAGCTACACTCAGACTTAGCAGAGCTTATGGCGCCTTACATTTCTTCACCTTAGACTTCTGTACTTGTAATGGTTTTCTTTATTTTCAGACTTATGCTTTTAAACCTAATTTAGCAAACAATAATATTGCTTCAAATATTTTCCATTTATCGAATTGATTATATTTCCGGATTCAATATCCTTGACTCGATATGTATTTTCATAATATAATCCTATCACTTGGAAAGGGCCTTCCCAAGTATGGGACCATTTGCCAAGAACTGTCGATTTTTTTTCTATTGGCAAAATAACTTTTAAAACCAATTCACCTATATTGAAACATTTCTCCTTTATTCGATGATTGTAATTTCGAGCAAAACTTTTTTTTTGTCGAATTATGTTTTCAAGTGCCAATATTCGCTCTAAGTCTAATTCATTCAACTCATCAAACATTACATTCCAATAATCATCGACTAGCAAATCATTTTGTCTTGACACCCTCAAAGTATTAAAATTAATTTCCAATGGTAACACAGTATCATGGCCATACACTAATTTATAGGGCGACGTATCTGTCGACCCTCTTGGTGAATTTCGATAAGCCCATAATACTTAACTTAACGTTTCATGCCAAGTCCGAGGTCAATTTCTGATATATTTTTTAATCAAACTTATCAAAATTTTATTTGCTGCCTCAACTTGCTCATTGGCCTGTGCATAGTAGGGGGTTGAAGTAACCATATTGATATTCCTCGAAGCTGCAAAATTTTTGATTTGCTAACCAATGAACATAGTCCCTTTGATTAGTGCTCAATGTTTGAGGAATTCCAAATCGATGGATTATATGTTCCTCAATAAAATCTATTATTTCATTTGCCCAACCTTTATTATAGGAACTGCTTCAACCCACTTTGTAAAATAATCAATTGCTACTAGAATAAATTTATGATGTTTCGATGAAGGAGGATGAATCAATCCAATTAGATCCAAAGTTTAACCCCTAAACGGCCATGGCTTTATAATCAAATGCAACTCAGACGATGGGATCTATTGTATCGATCCATGCTTTTGACATTCTAGACACGCCTTTGCATATTAGATACAATCTTTGATCATGGATGGCCAATATACGTGATTTTGATATAGCACCTATTTCATCTTCTTCCCAGCTTGATGAGCATCACATATCCCTTTATGGACTTCACCTAAAGCAATGTCTTTATCATCTTGACTTAGACATCTCGACAGACTTCCATCGATTCCCTTCTTATACAACTCATCAGCCATCAAGACAAAATTCATTGCTTGTAATTTTACCTTTCTATCGACTGGGATGCTGGAATTCTTTAAATATTCAGCAATAGGCTTCCTCCAATCATCATCTTCCCATTTGCCTATACACAAAGCTTCCCTTGCATCTGCAGGCACCAAAATTTGATGGATACTGGCTAATTTTCTTAAAGTTTCTGGGCCAATTCTATATCTCGAAACAATTTGGACTAATTCATTAGCGATCTCGTTATGAATCCTTGGGATATGAACTAAAGAAACTTTTCAAAAAGCGGTTAACAATTCCCAAGCCGTTGCCAAATATTTTTGCAACTTCTCATTATTATATTTGAACTCCTTTGATAATTGTTTCAGGACTAACTGAGAATCCCCTAGGATTCAGACTTCCAAAGTCCCTTTTCCGATCAATATTTCAAGGCCCAAAATTAAAGCTTCATACTTTGCCATATTATTCGAACAAGGATATTTTAACTCGAACAGGAATTCTGATAGAATCCCTTCTGGTGAGATAATTAGAATTTCAACCCCTGCACCATCTTTGTGCTTCGATCTATCAAAATATTACTTCCAGTAATCGATTTTAATGTCGAGTACATTTGCCTCCTGGTCATTCAGATTATTCAAATTATCAACTAAAAATCTGCAATGACTTGACCTTTCACAGCCTTGGCAGGGACATATTGTAAATCGAATTCTGTCAAAGCTAACATCCAGTGACGGACCCAGAAAATTTTAAAAGTGGGGACAAAAAAATATATATTAAAATAAATTTTGTTAAATATTATTAATTATATAGAGATATAAAAATTAAAGAGTTAGTGAACACTTTCATTCTTAAAATACTATTCATTATATATATTTTATAAAAAAATATTTTTTATTTCTAAAACTTGAACTTAAAATATTTTAATTAAATTATAAATACCTTATTATCCTAACTAATTTTTATACACATTTAATAATAAAAGACTGAATTAATTGGTATATTAGCGGCTAATGATACACTAATATTTATAATTTGAAACTAGAATTATATATAAATACTAAAAAGTTTAAATCTGTATACGAAAAGTATGTTTATATAAAATAATAGAAACATAATTCACAATTTTTTCTTTCTTTCTTTTTAAAATAATTAAATTTGTTATATATTTTTTAATTTAATTTTGATATAATGTCAGATGAAAAATTTTATACATCTGTTTAATTATGTATTGTAATTAAAATATTTTTCTATTACTATTTCTAAAAATAAAAAATATATTCTAAATTAATCAATTTATTTTAAAATTTTATACGCAACATAGGTACATATTATAGAACAAAAGATAAAAAATAAGTAATAAAAATGAATAAATCGAAAATAAAATAAAATATATAAAGTCACCAAGAAAATAAAATATTAGATTAATACCTAAACTACAATTGTTTGAATTAAAATTTGCAATTGAAAATATCAAAAAGAGAAATAATAAAATTAAAAGATACATAGGGTCATGGAGAACTATATAAAAAACATAAAAAAAATTAAAATTTATTTTTTGATGAAAAGAAGATGACCACTAGATAAAAAATAGAAAAAAGGTTGAAAATATAAAAATAAAAAGAGGGTTTAAGGGAATAAAGGAGTGACGATACAAAAATTAAATTTGATTTGGTTAAATAATAATCAAAATGATAGAGAAATAAAAAAAGTGAATTTGGAACTTTAGCTAATTGAGTTTAATTTATTAATAGTGGGGTCATTTAAAATTTAAAGTGAGGGCATATTATATATAACTATATTTCTTTTAAAAAAAGTTAAAAACACTGTGGGGGAAAGTGCCCCCTCTTCTTTGCTACTGGGTCCGTCCCTGCTAACATCCATTTCCCTAATCGACCTCGTAACATTGGAAAACTCAACATATATTTGATGAGATCAGTTTGTGCTATAACCTTTACTAATTTAGCCACCATGTAGCATTTTAATTTCATGCATGCATAGTATAGGGATAAACACAATTTTTCTATTTGAGAATACCTTGTTTCAATATTGGTCAAAACACAACTAAGGTAATAAACTGCCTGTTCATGCCCATTTTCATCGTCTTGGGCTAGCATACATCTAATTGTGTTTGTAGATGCTGCGATATACAATTTCAAGGGCTCATGACGACGAACATTCGCCATTATTGGAGCCTTAGATAAATAAGTCTGATTGACTCAAATGCCTGTTGATGCTCATGGTCCATTCAAACTGTGAATTATTCTTTAGTTTCACTAAAGGAGCAAATACCCTGGTTCGATCAGAAAGATTCGAAATGAACCTTCGAAGATAATTAACTTTCCCCAAGAATAATTGCACTTCCTTTTTCGATCTTGGCAAAGACAGTGCTAATATTGCATTAGCCTTGCTTTTATCGATTGCAATCCCCTTTTTTTATGAACAACAAAACCTAAGAAATTCCTAGTCGATACACCAAAAGCACATTTCAAATGATTCATTTTTAACCCCTTTTTCCGCATAGTAACAAATGCTTTCCTAAAGTGATCAATATGTTGATTCACCGAAATCGATTTGACCATAACATCATCAATATACACCTCCATAAATATCCCAATATACTCATGGAATATGGCATTCATTGCTCGCTGGTAAGTTGCACCAGCGTTTTTCAAACCGAAAGGCATAACTACCCATTCAGTGCCTAATGCCCCAGGACAACGAAAGGCAATTTTTGACACATCATCTTCTGCAATGAAGATTTGGTTATATCCTTAGTAACCGTCCATAAAATTTAAAATTTCATTTTCCGCTGCAGAATCGATCAACATATCTGCGATTGGCATAAAATACTCATCCTTCGGAGTAGCATTATTTAAGTCTCTAAAATCAATGCATATCCTTAACTCTCTATTTTTCTTCATTACAGGAATAATATTCGATACCCATTCAACATAACGTGCAGCTTGAATAAACTTTACTTTAATCAACCGTTCTATTTCTTTCTTAATCTTTTGATTGATTTCTGGAGCAAAATGACGAGGAGTTTGCTTCATAGGTCGAGCATTTGGTTTCAATGCTAATCGATATTCTACAAGAGAACGATCGAGACCAGGCATCTCATGATAATCCCAAGCAAAACAATCTTTGAATTCATATAAAAGATGGAAAAATTCAGTTCGAAAGGGATCTACAAGATCTTTACAAATATAAGTAATTCAAACATCGTCAAGAGACCCCAAATTAATTTCTTCTAAGGGATCTTGAGATTCAAATCCTTTTAAACGATCCTCATCTTTTACTGAATATTTTTCGAAACCCAAAGGTTCTAAATCATAGAAGCAATCGAAAGAGAAATCAACAGATTCATTAGGAATAAAATGAACTTGATCATTTGATGGATTAACATCAGCTTTATTTTCAACATAATGGACTTCTGATATTAAATTAGCAGTTCGACTAACAATATCATTTGTATTACATAATGAAGACAAACTTAAACCATGACTAAACTCGATTGAAGACATCGAGTTGTTGCCACTAAGAGAAGAAATTGCATTCCTAAATGATTCCACTTCATCAGAAGAACCACCTTTATTTTCTACAGAATGAAAATTACTTAAATAATTATTTAAAATTACCAGATAATCCGAGACATCTTGCACCCGTTCCATCGAATAATGCCACAGATCCCTTAAGATGAACAATCCCATCCAATTGGGGTAACATTCAGCTGTGGATGGCGCAATTTCACTGTCAAGCCTTCTGAAGACAAGTAGCAGCCTTCGCATTTATAAGAATTCAACGCCCTATCAACATTTAAAGGCTTCAGTTTCGGACTATATACCCTGAAATCGACATGCAGCTGTTTGACATATAAATTCGAATCTGCCTTAACAACTTCACGCTTGCCATCCTCTGTCCAAAGAAGGACACTTTGATGCACAGTAGATGGTATAGCTCCAACTCTGTGAATCCAATCTCGACCCAGTAAAGCATTGTAACTTGCTTTCGATGGCACCACCACAAAATAGTATTTCGTTCAGATGACCGTACTTTCACTCCCAAAGTAACCAGACCTTTCGCAGGAGTAGAAGAGCCACTAAAGTCTGTTACAATAATATTGGTGGGGACCAAATCATCAGGATGCTTACCAACCTTCATCAGCATCCTTTCTGGTAAGAGACTAATTGCTGCTCCACCATCAATCAAAACTTTATTCACTTTAATCCCACTCAAAGTAGTAGTAATGTGAAGTGGGCGAAGATAAGACTTTTGCTTTTCAGTGGGCCTCAGAAAATACCCTGGTTCATCCTCAGATCGGATGAAGAAAAAGGCCTCTTCAGCATCCATGTCATAATCTTCTTCGGAATCGCCTTCATATTCACCCAAATACTCAGTTGGAATAATCGAAATAGTTCCAACCATCTCATCATCTCCTTCCTCGAAGTATTCTTCATCCAAATCAACCTCTTTGCCTTTGTCAACCCTTGGAGTATGAACTATTGCCTTGCCCTTCTCCAATTTCGCAAGGGAAGGAATACTCTTTGGGCATGGTTCCCCATCAGAGGGGGAAACTATTCGGGAGTGCACCGAAGGTGTTGCCCCTTTGCCTTTGTTAACCTGAGGCTTCTTATTTTGAGGTGAACTCCTTCTTCCTCTTCCCCTCAGATATCCTCTGGCTCGACCACGTTGATAAAGATATTGGTTTCGAGGAGGCCCTCTATGTCCCCATTGTGGGTTTCGCCGATACTGCGCACCTCGACTCTGGAATTTTCAACAATTCCGAATCCACTGAACTCCAATAGCCTGGGAGCGACTCATCGGTGCGACAGCATTCTGCTGAGGGGCCCTTGAACTTTCTCCTTCCACTTGTCTAACGGGTTGCCTTTAGCAAGCCTGCTCCTCCCTATGAGCCAACTCCTTTTTCATCCTTTCTTTCTCAAAGATCGCTGCAGCCTCAGCCTTAAATACAGCATTACATCAAGGACACAGATATACATTCTGATCTTTGATCTTTTGCTGCACTAAGAAATCCAGTAATCCATCCCCTGCTTGAGAATACACTTATCAGACTTGTGACTCGAAATCACCGAGAGCCACATCAAAGTCATAAGACATACCAACCATATTTACTCCAAAATATGGTTCAACAAAACCAGCTTCAGCTTCGAAAGAATCAACATCAACTTTCATTTCTTTTTTTCCATCATCGAACTTCAAACGCCCTTCCATTATAGCCTCCTGAATTAAGTCCTTGAAACAAACACAGCTATTAGTCGAATGACTGGTTGCTTGGTGAAATTTACAATAAGGTTTCCTTTTTAAATCTTTCACCGAAAGTAAGGTTCTACCCTCAGGCAAAATTAATTATTTATCTTTAAGCAACACATCAAAAATCTGATCAGATTTCGAAATATCAAAACTATATTTTTTTCCCACTCTTTAGTTTTGAATCATCCGACTTTTCATTACTAGGGAGCTTTTTAAGTAAGAAGCAAACATATGGAGGACCCTTCTTAAATTCAACCAAATCGACCTTTGCTTCGAGATCGAATTCCTCCTTTGAGGACTCCATGGTCACATAAGCAACCTTATCCTTTCAAGTAAAATATTTACTCTTTAACTTCTGTTTATTCCTATATTTCTCCTTCTCTTTTTTCATAAGTTCGACCTGACGAACCCTTTCAGCCAAATGTGCTAAGTCAGGGATATACACATTAAGCAGTTTCCGACGCATATAAAATCCTAACCCCATAACTGCTATTTTCACCACTTCACTTTCGGGTAATGACACGTAACATCTACTTCTAGCATTTTTGAAACGTATCATATAGTCACTGATGGTTTCACCATCTTCCCGTTTCAAAGCAACTAGATCAGTAACTGCTACATTTAACTCCCCTCGGTAAAATTGAGCATGAAAAGCAGTTTCCAACTAATTCCATGTCGTTATCGAATTTGGTCTGAGATTCGAAAACAGTAAACGCATTCTTCGTTAACGAAGAAGGAAAAACTTCATTTTCAAATTCTCATCGTTGGCTGAATTTCCAATCTCGACCAAATATCGAGCAACATGTTCAGTGGTTGACTCTCCAACTTCTCTTGCAAATTTTGTGATTATCTTTGGATTTTTTACCCCTCTTGGCGCTTCAGCCATTTAAACAACTTGAGGAAAAGCAGACACAAAATGGGGTCGGTTCATAAAACCAACATTCAAACCAACTCGATTAAGCACTTCTTCTACAATTCTTGTGACTTGATAACGTTCACCACCATGATTAGCACGTAATCGGGCTAGAACATCATCTGCATTCTGACCACAGGGAATTATATGAGGATTTTCTCTATTTAAAACATTGTTTTCATTTTGAAATATATTTTCAAATCCTTCATTATTCCCCCTGGCATCATGCCTTTCACCTTCATCATAATCAACGATTCGAGCAATCCATTCAACTTGTCTGGTAAGGCGTTCAAATTTCGATTCGTGATCAGCCATCATGGGATTTAGAATTATGGTCATTTGTTGAGTCAATAAGTTGACTAAATCATGATGAATTTCCTTTACATGTTGTCGAAATACCGCCGTGGAATTAGAAACATTCGATGTAGAGCCCACATTATAATCACGAGAGAACTTGGAATGTTGTTGTGGGTTTTAAGAATTATTTACTCCATTTACACTCCTGAAGCAAACAGAAGGAACAAAACCACTCACTGGTGGAGTATAACTAGGAGGAAGGCCATAAGGAGGCCATCCAGTGGTTAATGGAGGCTGGACTGGTAGTAAGTTACCACGTGGACGAATATTACGTCCAATATTTCCAGTTTATACGCTAGTAACCACCATACTTTCACTTACAACCAAACCTTCCAAACGTGAAGCAACGTCCGAAGATTGCACAGTTACTAGTATGCTGTCATTGGTGGACGAACCACCATTCACATTTGATAATTCATCAGCCATGTGAATAATCCTTCCACTTCTCAATTGCATACACCAAATGACACCAAAAAATTATTTGACACACTTTAATTTAAAATTGTCCCACCGGGCGTGCCAATTTATTTTGTCAATTTTTAGTAAATCGATGGTGGTTCGATTCTAATGGTTTGGGAGCAAAACCTACTCCTCTTTTGCATGTACCAGTTCTATAAATGCATCAAAGGTTCTCGAATTAGACGAGTATTAAAATAGGAAATAAGTTTGAAAAGTGCAAAAAGGATAAAATAAGTGTAAAAGAAAATATTTGAAAAGTAAACTGGATGAAATCAAAATGACTTGTACTGAATTATAAAGAAAGCGATTAAAATGCCTTCAATTTGATCAAAGGACTTTTGACAGAAAACTTAAAGATACTGAAACATAAATTGGGCAAATAAGTAAAAGAAATTTTGAATGTAAACCTGACAATAAAATTAAAGGATGCTTTGAAGATAAATCTAACAAGAAAAAATAAAGTTTACAGAAATTGTAAATGGAAAATTAAAGGCAATGGAAGGAACCCTACAGAAATCGAACTCGAATGCAGATTCAAAAATTTGCTGGGGATGTGAGTGTGCTTAAGTGTATTTTTGAAGAAAAGTTCCAACCCTTATTTCCTAAAACTTACTAATATTTATAACTCATATCGGTAACCTCCCATTAATTACACGACGCTGCCTTGTATGCGAATTCTTAGATAACTGTTCCCGCTCTTTTGCCCACAAACGTTACCCATAAATTCCTCACTCAGATAAAGTCTTCGACTTCTCTACTTATGTAACCGCTCGATTTTCTATTCGAACAACTGTTCGACTCTTCATTCAAGTACTTGTTCGATTTAACAAAGTGTCTAAGTTGAGTCCGTGTCAAATAACTTCCGATTAAATGCCTGCATGTGCGTCCTTTCGACCTCTGCCCCTTCTTGACCCTCCACTAGCATTTCGAATCAACTTAATCTTTCGAAGATAATTATTTTGACTAACAATAACCTCCTTTTTGGGTTCGTGGAAGCTAGAGATTAGGACGCGTGTTTTCCTTTATGACATGGTAATGGTTGAATAAGTTTTGCCAACAAGTTATATCTCAAACAGTATAATCTTTTCATATTTATTTAGAGATTACGAATACAAATCTCTCTATTTTTGATAATAAAAAACAAATGGTTGAATAGATTTTGTTTGAATTTGTAACTTGACTCAGTTAAGGATGTATTCTGTAAATAGCCGTTTTTGTGTTGTAAAGTATTGAAATAAACTTTTGAATATTTTTTGTGTGTTTAATGTTGGGCCTGGGATTGATATATACAGGTTTTTATAGATTTTTTATTTACACGTTTGATGCTATATAAAGCGTTTTGGAATCTCGTAATTTGGGATAAATGGGTTTTATTATTAGTAAACCTGTAATGTGGGATAATTAAAGCACATGCTTTATTAATAAGTGTCTAAAGTTTGAATTTCGTCTTGTGCATGTAGCAAATTTTTGGCCAGCGACAAATTTTTAAATAGAGCTCAGTATCACAGCGGATTAATCCTTGACCTATTAGATTGAGAGATAGTGTAAAAAACAAAAAAAAAATAGCACATATTTTATAAATAAACATTTTTAATGAATATAGAGCACTAGTTCATTCTAACCTCTTCTTTTTAGGGGGATTTTTGATCTTTAATGTGTTATGATGCTGTCAACCCATTGAAATCATTAACTAAAGCCAATTAACAATATCAAAGATTGTCCTGGCGAAAATTCAATTCAACAAGAATTTAGGATAGAAAAGGTATAGACAACAATGATGATTATAAATGATGTGAACAATAAACTTAAAAAAAAAGATAAATTAAAAATTAGATTTTTAATTAATTATTTAATTTTAAATTTTAAAAATTAAAAAATTAGAATTAACAATTAAACACATACACATTATGTACGATTACTTTAAATATCATCATAATCTCCTAATTTCTGGTTCACATCCAAAATTCGTTATTGGTGTCAGAGACAATTGTTCCAACGCATCATAACGCCGTTCAGATGTAGTCGAAACACCGCTGTCTATACACGCCGCTGCACGACACCGCAGCCTCATTCTACACCGCTGTCCCGGCAGCCCGCGTCGATGCCGTTGTTCCTCCGCAGCCCGTGCAGACGCAACCATGAAGAGCAACTCTACTCATCGCCGTCGTTGTTTCACCGGACATCCTTATTAACGTGTTTGGGTTTATATACGTTAGTTTTTGTTCCGTTAATAGATTTCTCAGTGGGTGAGAAGGTTCTACATCCCCAACTTCCTACATCAATGATCATTATACTTACTCATATGGCAATATTGTGGAGGTGTAAATTTCCGACAAGGTATTTATTGGAGGTTTTATTTGCATGCGAATGTTCATTTTACATGTAAAAAGGATGGTTGTTTCGTGTTGCAAATCCATTATTATATTTTATTTTACATACAAAAGGAATGGTTGTTTTTATTTAATTGGGGTGTTTTTTTAATTTTTGGTGGGCCAAGAAATCGGTCCATTTTTCTTTTGTATGTAAAATAAAATATAATAATGGATTTGCAACATGAATAACTATCTTTTTGTATCTAAAATGAACATCTCAATGCAAATAAAACCTCCAATAAATACTTTGTGAGAGATTTGCGCCTCTACAATATTGTCATCTAAGTGAGTATAATGATCACTGACGTAGGAAGATGAAGCTGTAAAACATTCTTCACCCATTGAGGAATCCATTAACGGAACAAAAACTAACGTATACAAACTCAAATGCCTTATCTGGTGAAACAACGACCGGCAATGAGCGGGATTGCTCTTCACGATTGCGTCTGCACGGGCTGCGGAGGGGCAGCGACGCGTAGTCAGGCTGCGGCGGTATCAGCGTGGGAGTGCAACGGCGTCTACACGGGTTGCGGGAGGACAGCGGTACGTGGTGAGGCTGCGGCGTGCACGGACAGTAGTGTTTCAACTACGTCTAAACGGCGTTAGGGGAACGGCCGTGTTATGATGTGTCGGAACAGCTGTCTCTAACACCGACGACGAGTTTTGGGTGGACCGGAGATTGATGACGGCAAATTTTAGGTGTGGACCAGAAATTGGAAGATTATGGTAAAATTGAAAGGTTGCATGAATGTGTTTAATTGTTAATTCTAATTTTTTTTAAAATTAAAATTTGAAATTAAATAATTAATTAAAAATCTAATTTTTAATTTTTAATTTACCTTTCTTTTTAAATTTATTGTTGACATTATTTACAATCATTATTATTTTTCTAAATTTTCTCTTAATTTACCTCTTTATGTATTGTCCCGGTCTCATTCTAGTGGAGTTAAAATCCAATGTCGATGTTACTTGGCAGATGTTAAAGAGGTTGGGAATACAAGTACATGGCATTACAATGCCATCAGGGATTTGAATTCGGATCCTATTTTTGCATGGTATGATCCACTCCATTGGGACAGCATTTGCAGACGTCGCGGGCAAAAAGTGTGGTTTGAATTCAGTGCCACAATTGATAACAACAATGAAACATCATGATGGTCTAATTAATGTGAAAGAATGTGGGGTGCACCCAGTATTTTCAGGCCTTGTGAGTGTTCTACAGGGAGTGGAATTGAACTTGGAGTTGAAATTGGACTTTGGCGTGAAGATGAATTTGGCAATTGACATCATGAATCACAAAGATGTGGATGAGTACAAACTATTGGTTGCATTGGAGAATGGATTCGAGTTGGATGATCAACTGAAAATGGATTTTGAATCGCGAAGTAGAGCAGTGTTAATGCTAATAGGGAAGGAAAGCAGCGGAACGGAAACTAAGTTACCCGCTCAAGAATGTGATTCAAGTGAAAAATGTTCATGTTCATGTGGCTGCCTACTAGGTATGAAGAATAAAAACACTCACAATTTCAATAAACACATTGTTTTACACAGAACTCTACTGTGAGGGACTTTTTATTGAGAGTTAATGTTTCTCAATTTTCTTTTTCTATATTTTATGTAATAAGGCATTTGTATTTTTATTTGAGCAGAAAGCAGATGTCCTTGGGTACTTATGGAGATTAATCATGATTTAGAATGGTGACACTGCATTAATCATGATCATGATCTCAGGAATATCTGCTGTAATGGCTTTAATTTTGTAAGAGAAGTTGAAAAAACAAAGAGAAGACAAGGCAACTCCAGTTACCTAGTAGCTTGAAGATGAGAAGGTATTGTTGTTTCTCTTCAGGTTTTGTTTGTGCCTCTGAATTTTTGTTTTTGCTTGCTTTTTTTTAGTCCTATTTTTACTTGGCAATTATTCTCTCTCCAATAGTCAAATCTCAATTTATAGTTGATTTGGATTACAAGTTTTAGTTACGGTTGCAATTGTTGTCAACCAAGCTTGTAAGTTCAATGTTAATATGCAGTGCAACTGCAAGCAAGACTATTGACAGATCCAAACAGAAATGCAGATGACTCAGCGTCGAGATGTCGGCTTGGTTATCTGTGTTTTCTGGTTTGATACATATCTTTTATAAAATAAATAGTAACTCATTTTCTTGTCATCTTCTTTTCTTTTCTTTTCTGGATTGGTAATTCTTTTTGCTTTTTACTTTTTGGTTAATAGGTACCTTACAAATCAAGGAGCAGAGATTCACCTTCAAAGGACGAAGCAGGGGCATTTTGATTAGTGAGACTACTGGTTTTCTCAAGTTTCCATAAGATCAAATAAATCAAGCTCAACTCTCTATGTATTTGGTTGTTTGAGGACTGTTTGTTTTTAAGGTAAGGTCACAGATTTGTCTCTTGTGAATGAAAAGAAATGAAAATGGTACTGAGAGAGTTTTATTTGTATCAATTAATAGGATCTTCAGATACTGATGATTAAAAGCTTGTTTGGAAACCATTTAAGATGAGAAAAGAATTCTATTTTCTTTAAGAAAAAGAATTAATTTCTATTTGAATTTTAATTCCGTGATTTGGAATAACTATAATATATTAATAGAATAGAATCCAAATTTAAAGAGAATGGAAATTGATTTGAAAATCAGATCCATTTTGGTCTCATTTACAAATGCAAGAAAGATGAAAATTTAAATTCTCAAAAGAATTGAAATCACTCATTTTTAGTTGTTCCAAAATAAGAAAAAGAATTCAACTCTCGAGTGAATATTAATTCCTAGCATTTCAAACAAACTCTAAGTCTTGTAAACCACCCAAATATGGGAAAGCTTTGAGCAGTCTTTTAGAATAATGAATATGTTTTCTTAACATGTCCTCTAACCTAATAAGTTAAACAGAACAATTTTTTTTTCCAAAAAAAAGGGTCTTTATTTTGTCTTACTGTATTAGTGTATTCAGATATTCTGTGAATAAAAAATTAAATAAATTCTGTCCTAACATAAATATATCTTACCTATTTCTATATAAGTATAATTCTTCAAATATGTTTCTATTAATGTCTCTTTAGTTCCACACCTCTAATGAAATGATCGTAATTGTTGTTCAAATTCGTAAATTGGTGTAAATGTCACGTCATTTTCGTGTATATTAAGCATAACAAATTATCCTAAATTACCATTCGCATCAATAATTTCTTTACCGCACTCCACAAAATAATAATAATAGTGAATCAGTGGTGCAATAAAAAAAATAATTGATATGATAAAAGGAAAACCTTTGTCAACACTCAGAGAATGGAACCATATCATTGCTCTCGTTGGCTAGACAAATTAGGGGGACAGGAAACGAAACTCTCATCAACATAAAAATTATAAATTTAAAATAAAAACTACCCAAATACAAGTAACTCGTTTCTAGTGTATTCGATCATTTTAAAAGGGTTCTTGTCAAATGATCTCTGGCTGTAGCCCATGCTTGAGTTAGTGTCTACAAAATAGATCAAATAATATGCGTTCTGTTATTCTAGAGAAAAAAATGCACAACCAAATTGGGGTTCACAAAAATGTCACTTATTTTATGTTTGAGGTTTAGAAATAGGGGTGAACGCAGATGAGATCAGATATAACCAAAATTTCGATCCGATCAGCACTAAAATCATCGGATCGGATCGGATCGGATCCAATATCCGCAAATTTTTTAGCTTGGATCCGATCCGATCCGATCTGCAAATGTGCAGATCGGATCGGATCGAATATCGGATATATCCGCAAAACACAAAAATATTTTTAAAAACTTATTTTTATCAAAAAATATCAATAAAATTCATTTTTTCTATTTTTTTAAATGTTTATTCTTAAAATAATATTAAACATACTTTTCTTAATAAATTAAAATAATACAACATATATGATAATTATTAGTTGAAATAAAACATAAAAAAAATATTTACTAATTTATTTTTTTATTTTTGCGGATACGCAGATATGCGGATATCTACAAAATCCGCAATCTGATCCTATTAGTGTGCGGATCAGATCTGATCTGACCCGATAGCCTTGCGGATCGGATCCATATCTGCAATTTTTTATCGAATTCGGATAAACACCACGGATATGCAGATTGGATCCGATCCATAAACACCCCTATTCAGAAAGTAATGTAGGTTTGGACTTGGGGATGAAAATTTAACAAACATTACTTTAATTTTAGCAACACTTAAGTCACCATAGCTACCATAGGGATGAAAATTAAACAAACATTACTCTAAATATATCTTTTCTCTTGGTACCTTTAATTATTTATTATTGCAGAACCATACTATAAATTTAAGTTCTTTTAAATTTTTTTATTTTCTATTTTTAAATTTCAGACCTTCTAACAGGATTTAGACCATATCAAGTTTAATAACAGGTCAAGATTAATACTTATAAAAACCTATAACAGGCCTGGCCTAACAAAAGTAAGGCCTGATCTTGCCCTGTTTCTAACCCTACAATTTGACTACTCTAGCAAACTTTGGTTTATGTTGTCAAAAATGTTTTTTGTGCCTTAAATATGTGAGATTAGCTTTTATGCACTATTATCAGTTGCAAAAGAATTTATGCTCTATGCCGTTACATAGACAAAGTAGTTTTCTTTTATATGATAGCATGATTAGATGTTAGCATACAAGAGAATAGAAAT
Organism: Arachis hypogaea; assembly: GCF_003086295.3. Lineage (NCBI taxonomy): Eukaryota > Viridiplantae > Streptophyta > Magnoliopsida > Fabales > Fabaceae > Arachis > Arachis hypogaea. The sequence continues at coordinate 6,712,590 of NC_092044.1, read as the reverse complement.
TAAACTCAATGTGCAGTCAAAAGGAGTACAACTTGGTGACAGTAACTGAAGTGAGATGAAAGAGAAATGCATTACCTGCTCAGACAAGGGAGCATCCGCATCCAAGCTACTGGATGTCACTTTTTCAGCAATAAGAGCTCCATTTGTTTCAAGTATGATCCTTCAAGGGAAAAAAACAAATAACTATTAGAAACATAGATTACTAAGGAGTAAGGACCTCGTTGGTTCATGAGGATATTGCTGATTTCATTTCTTATTCACTTTAAATTACAAGAATGGACACTTTGTTTTAACATTTCTTGGTTTTAGGATTTTGTAAAGGAAATAGTAAGAACATTTAAAAACTTGTTTTTTACTATTTCCTTTATAAGATCCTAACCCAGAAAATCAGATGCACCATTTATGTGATTAAAAATGAAATGAATACAAACATGTTTTCTAAAGCCAGGTTGTAAGCTTTATTGGGAAAGAATTTGTGGCAAAGAAATATATACACACCCTCCATCAACAATTTCATCAAGACATAAAAGAATTAGATCCAAGTTCTCAAGTGCCTCTCTCTTGTCAACATTGCTCCTGTGAGAAGACATTCAAAGGGATAAAAGAAACAGAGGATGATGAGTATATGGCAAAATAAATTCACATCATTGGTTTCAATTTAAATAGGAAAATACAACAAAGAATACCTTAACAAAAGGGTGACCGCGTCAAAGAAACCCTGAAGAACCGACGCTAAAATGAGCTCATTTTCATCATCACCACCAGTGACAAAGAAATGCAGGTCTTGTACAAACTTGTAGATAATGATATTGTTCTCTAGTAGTGTTACCTCAGCTGCGGATGATTGTAAACAACATTATCAGCTTCTATAGCAAAATATTTCCATGAGAAAGTTAGTGGATAACATCAAGGACAAGGACACTAATAATTAGAGTTGAATTTCTGTTGACAGCATTTGGATTGTTGGAAAACTTATATTCAAACATAACTAAGGTCATTACTCATTAGTGATATTCATATCATTAGTCAGTATAATAGAGAATTGATATCACTGTTCGTGTCTCGATAACTACCCTTTTCGATAAATATCTACTATGAGTTCTCACATGCGTGCAGTTAAACAATGGGGCTTCGAACTATTAATTTCTTTTCCTTTTAATTTTTTTTAGCTAATATACTAGCAAATAGCAAGGATGTTGAAAATTTATGCTTAACTACTTACACACTTGATAAATTGTCTACTCCAAGGTCGAAGATTATGGCCAACTAACAAGTGAGTGCAAAAAACTAATTCTGAAGTGAAAGTAAATGGAATCTATAAGCAGAATGGCTACTGAAAAACAGTTTTAAGGACAAACATGCATAGTTGAATAACCTCTTCAAAAAACTACATATCTGTTGCATCAAGAATAATTTTAGATAATAGATAGATGATAGATCGATATAGCCACCCCCGTGGCACTAAAACCCAATAGAAATTAAGTGACTTCTTATTATATATCTCCAAGCTCTTTTGCTCACCTTCTGTACGCGCATTTGTTTTAACAGTCTTGCTGAATACAAACTTCTCAAAAGCTAACTTTGCATTGTTTGTTGGCCAGTCATCAGAGTAATACTTGACTGCCACACGCTTCCCTTCAGAGTCTAGAAGAAGAATGTTCTTCACTGAAGGACACATGCCCTATAGATGAAAAACAAAGCAATAAATCAAAAAGAAAGCAAAGAGAGGCAAAATTGACAAAATAAAATCAAAGGGCAGGTAAAAAGGGTCTGTGAAAATTAGCTTATTCAATTTCACAGCATTCATAGGAAAATCAAACTTCTGTACTCAACACTTTCCTGTTAAAAATCCACTATATTTCAATATCTACGGCATTTGAACTTGTAAAAGCCACAAAAACCCCAAAAGTCACAAACAAGGATTTCAATGTAGGAACCATAGCACATATATAGAGTATTAACATCAATTATCGGTTTAATCACTAGACCAAAGTAATCAAAGTTGAGAGTTCATCTAAACTCATGGAACTTAGGCAAACTTGAATTATGAGCTCAACTCAAACTCTATTTGGAGATCCAAACTTGGAATCCCCTAAAGTTCAACTCAAGAGTGTGAAACCTTGCATCACACTATAATGCTTTTAAAATAATAATGATAATAGTAATAATAATGAAAGAATCTCTTCCATTAGAATGATTCATGGTTCCACAAACTGATGAATACCCAGCTACAAATTAGTACATTGGTGCCAGATAAGTTTATTAAGCGAAGCACCACAAATGAACACTCGTAATCATTGTTCTGAACAGATCTGATATTAGAACAAAGAGAAAGATACGATTTGAACAGCTAATTACAGGAACAGAACTTCAAACTCCAAATCACCCGATTATCCAACAAACAATAACAAATCAGGAACGTCATGAAAACGCAAATCTGAGAATCATTGACACAAGCTACACTATGATTCATGAGCACACAAGATCCACTGCAACATAAAAAGATCAAATCTTCACTCAGCTCATTTCTTCATAAACCTAATAATTATTTAGCTAGATTGTGATTTGTGCACATAGCAAGATATTGATACTATATCCGATGCACTGAAGTTGAAGTGACAACAAATGTTGCAGAGAGAGAGAGAGAGAGAAAGATGCTTACATGAGACGCCATATCTGAGAAGAGAGAGAAGAGACTCGAAGAGAAGAGAAAAGAAAAGAAGAAGATTCAGCAACTGCAGTGCACGTTGAAGATCTGCGATAAAATCGGGTGAACTCAACAGGGATGACTCTCTTCTCTTCATTTTTCATCTTTCCAGTGTCCCGGGGAGAAGGGTAATTCGGTAAATATCAATAATGCTATATTTTTTTATTTTTTCCTTCTTCGTTTATTATAATCCAAATTTAAAAAAATAATCTGCTAGATAGATTAATATTTTTTAGTATGATCATAAAAGAAATAAAAATCCAAAATTTATTAATTTGTTTGTTACTAACAAGTTATTTTTTAAGAAATTTTTACTTTACACCTTTTATTTTTGTTTTCTCGAGCACATTAATCAACACTCACCCTAAGTAACTAAACTTTTTTTTGCCAATGAGTAAAATATAACCAACATTTATAAGGAAATGCAAAATATAATTTAAGTTTATTTTTTAAGTTATAATTCATAAAAGAATAATATTAGAGGATAAGTATAATTAATTATTTTTAGTCAATAATTTTTTTTTGTTTCTCACAGTATCTCCCAATCTAATAGTTTAAAGACTAATTTGTCGCGATACTGAATTTCATTTAAGAGATCAAAGACTAATCCGCTGTGATACTGAGTTCCGTTTAAAATTTGTCGATAGCCAATAAATTACTGCACATACAATACGAAATTTGAACCCACATTTATTTTTAATCAACAATTAGCCTATAATACTTAAAAGTGTTGACTAAAATCATAGTATTAAACGGCTAGATTAAAAATTTTGGACAGGTGACCAATATAAATTAAAATTATTAGTTTTTAAATTTTTTCCTTCATAAAATATGTTTTTAAATAAATTTGTGGATTTATCTAACTTAAACAAATTCGGTTCAATCCAAAAAAAGATCTACCACAAATAATAAACCTAGATTTAGACCACATTTACAATATGAGTTAAGTTCATTTGAGTTAAATCTCAACTCAATCCAACTTATTTTTCATCCCTACAAATAAGCATTTAGCTTTAGTAATCTTGAGTTTGAATAATCTATGAAATTTACATATTAGAAGAGATAGTTACATTTTTTTCTATTATTAGTTAAATGAGTCTAAATATCAATAACAAAAACAAAAATACAAATTAATTTTGTTTACTTAAATTATTATACAAGGTTGTTATAGAACAACTTTACAAAAATACTATCTCAACAACAAAAATCAATCATCAAACTAATTATTATATATTTATATAAATATATATAATTTAATTTATATTTAATATATATTTTATATTTTAATATATATTTTATATTAATTATTAATTTAGTGGTTGATATTTTATATACAACTAACAATATTCCCAACTTTAATATGCAGTTGAATTCTCATATAACCTTAATTGTGTGCTCTGATCCAAAGGCATTGAGTTAGTTACTTACAGGTGATTAACGTTATCACAAACCTTAGAGTATGCGAAAGGATTATATATTATTGGAAGAGTTTTAAGTGTATTGAAAATATTGATGTTTTAGTTGTTTTAACTATTGATCTGAATTATAAAAAATATATATAATATATTAATTAAAATCAACGGTTAAAACAACTGAAATGTTTTCGGTAAACCTAAAAAATTTTTTATATTATTTTTCCCATGTAAAATATAAGAATATAATGTCTCCAAGCTTTTGTTTTTTTATGAAAGTACATGTCCCTAATCTTGTTGCCTATTACAATTATATAAATTTATAATCACATGCATACGTCATAAAAAAAAGTATTGTTTAGTCTGGTTCCTATTATTATTGTAGCTAAGCAGGTAAAACTGTAAAAGTAAAACTTTTAAGCGATTGGGGAAGAAGATTGGAAAGTGCATCATAGATTGGAACTTCAAGAATCTGCAGCTCCTATCCCAAGAAATCTTTTTTCCTAAAATGAAGATTGCGATGTTAAGACCAAGCAAACGACTTGAGTCAGACCTTGCTTATGTATCTTTCATAGTTTGCGCCCATGCCATTACTTATCTACATCTTATCAACTATAAACATCTCCTTTTTTCATTTTTTTTTCTCCTTCCAATTTTGTCTTATGTAATTCTCCAGTTTCTATAAACTCTTATTGTCCAACGAAGACTAAATTTGAGAATAAGTTTGTTATGGAAAGTATAATGAAGTTTATTATGTGTTTTTAAAGAAAAAGAATTAATATTAAAATGATAAAAGAAAATAAATAAGTGTAAGAAAATACTCTACTAGTCTACTGGTATAGTAAAGCATTAGTGCTTATCCTTTTCTTATTAGTTTGTTGGCCCTTTATTAAGTAGGACAATAAATCCAAATTTAAAATTTCTTAAAAACACTATGTCTAAAAAAGATAAGGTATTATATATTTGTGTATAAAGATATATTATTTAAGGTGTAGTTTATGGTGGTCACAAGTTTTGGTGTCTATGGTGGCTATGAATTTTATAAAATAATATTTTTAACCAAATAAAATGAAAAATTGAAGCACAATTCAGTTCTATTAATAAATAATGACATATTTATGAGTGTAAATAAAAGAAAAAAATTAGACCATTTATCATATTTTTTGACAGAAAAAATGATCTATCATTTTCTCTCGTCGTTGAAAATGGAGTTACTACCAATGCCCAAAATTTAAAAAATGATAGTATCTAAAAATACTTACATTGCATTAATTTTTTTCTCACGTTAATAAATAATTATTTATATCTTTTATTTTTAATTAAAATAATCATTTTATTCTGCAATAAAAAATTTGAAGTCTAAAGTTACTGTTATTAATTAAATTTTAATATTAGTCAAGTGAAATTTAAAATTATTAATTATAAAAAAGAAAAATATAAGTAGACAATGAAAATATTAAATAATATGAATAATAGATATATCGGATGTTCAATTTACTAGGTGTGCAGATAATTATTCTAATATTAAAATTTAAGTAAATTATTTTTTTGTCAAAAAATATGATAAATGGTCTAATTTTTTTCTTTTATTTATACTCATAAACATGTCATTATTTATTAACAGAACTAAAACGTGCTTTAATTTTTCATTTTATTTAGTTGAAAATATCATTTTGTAAAATCCATAGCCACCATAGATACCAAAACTTATGGCCACCATAGACTACATCATTATTTAATTTATTTTTAATATATATTCTATCTTATTAGTTAATTTGGTGGCTGCATTTTGATGTATATCTAATACATGTTGTAAAATTTTTTTTATCTAAAGAAAAAATGGATCCATCCCCCTTCTGCTCAATTCACTTCTAAATTCCTACTTTCATGATAGGAAATTCATTGAGGGGATTAGAAATAATTTTAGAAGAAGGGTAAAAGAAATATATATATATTTTTTTAATTTTTTCAGTATCATCTTTAAGGGAACCAACAAATATACATATTTTTCAGGTGGTACATCATTGTTCTGAGATTAACATCATGAGATTTAGCTGCTTGGCAATGATTGTAATCACAAGGAAAATTTTTACTAATCAATTAAAGTTTGTACAAAATACAAACTAACTAAAAGAGTGATGCAGAACTCAGTATCAAATGAACTTACATAATGTAAAATAAATACATCTATAACTACTCTATTGAAGAATGTTTAATTTCAATTTTCAAGGGCTGTAGAAGGAAGGGCCACACTTGCATTTCCAACTCTCAGGCTCATAATTTGTATACTGAATCCCCAAATGGCTTCTCTTGTTGCTGCTTGTGTTTGGAACTTGGATTGCTTCACATGGAACACAACCATAGCATTTGTTCTCACATATTGGTGGACTTGATCCTATTTTGCTCACTCCTCCTCTTTCATTTCTTACTTGCTTCTTTCTCTCTTCTATTCCCAACATACCCTTTAAGAATAAAAAGGGAAAATAGCATTGATTACTAGTCACTTAGGACACCAAAGAAACCAAAAAGAAAAGGGTAACAAGTAACAAGTAACAACACACTTACTTTTTCTGATTCTGTGGTATCTACTTTTAAAGACTTCAGTGGATTTTCATGTCCTGATAAAGATGAAAGGTGAGAATAGTTAAGATAAAATAAAGATACTTAATTATAATAAAATGTTTGTGAAGTTTCAGCAAGTAGTAACAGAAGAATTAATGAAGACAAATTTCTCAAAATTGTTTTCCTTTCTGAATAACAAACCTGGATGTGAAAAGCCATGATGATCATTTGGAAGAAAAGGGTTCCTTGCTATTACAGCAACAACAAAGTTCACAACTTGCAAAGCTATTAACAAACCCAAGAATCTCCCCTTCATTCTTCTTCTTTTTCTACAAAAAAAGAGGTAGAATATGATGATGTTTGTTGTTGGTATTTGTTATTGGTAATAATAATGTTTGTGTGAGAGAGGGTGAAGAATGCAGATGTTGAAATGATTCAGACCAATAAGAGAGTAGGCATGAATGATTATAAGTCTATAACTTCAATATATACATACATATATATAAATATGAAGAGATTAAAATAATATACATAAAATAAAAAGTAAAAAAACCAAATGAAGGTGCATTCTTGAAAGTCCCCAAAAGCAGAAGCCATGACCACAAAACATTCTATGGTCACACTTTAAAACCTTTGCATTGGCCGAGAGATCTTTGCTTCACAAGCAAGTGATGTGTTTCTTGTCACACAGTTAAAAATAAAAACAAAAAAACCTTCAGCAACTTTCACCTTCATGTATGACAACTCATCACTTCTAAGTTCTAAGACTAGTCATTTTTTTCCTGCTTCTAATATTGGATAACTTACCTTTCAATACAAGCCAAAACCTTTTCTCAAATCAATCAAAAATAGTACTAGTGTTAAGGTGGTCCATAAATTCAGAATAACAGCACCCTTTTTGGGTCTGAACTTCCCTGCAACACCCTTACACTATTAATTGATCTCATATTGGAAATCACTCTTTTTTTCTCTTTTAAAATATTATAACCCTCAAAATTTAGGGTCAACATGCATTATATTTTTATTTTTCTGTTTTTAAAATAGAAAATATTTTTTTCAAGCAAAATGATTAATTAGTTTTCAAAATAACTATACAAGTAGGTAATACCTAAATTTTGAATTTTACTTTAGAGAATAAAGTGTGATCTTCTACCCTTGAATAGTTTTTCTTTTATATTTATTTTTTATTCCACCTATGAAATAAATAGTGAGAGATTACACTTTACTCTCTAAAGTGAAATTCAAACTTTAGAGGATCCAAATCCAATACCTATAATATGCATTTCATTTCCTAAATTCTTTTAAATAATTAATTACATTAGAAAATATATAATTGATTCTCTGTATATTTTTTACATTCACAATACATCAATATTAAATTCTTACAAATACCGAAAATGAAACTAAGACAAAGTTTTAAGAAAACGTTTTAGCACTGCAAGTTCCTTTTCTTCTTCTGAGAACTAAATTATTAATGTTTAGAAGCTAAACTGATGGTTTTACCATGAAGAATATCTCACTTTTTTGTTTTTAATTGTTATAGACAAAAAAATAAAACTTTAGAGACCTAGAATACAGAGCCTTTCCTTTTTCTTGATGATTTCATTGCCACATAGGGAAGAAAGAAATCAATGGCAGAGTGCCAGTTATATCTTTATATGAAGTGGGAAAAATGCATGAGGCTCTGAGGCAGTTTCAGTTGTGCAGGTAAAAGCAAATAATTTAATGAGTTAGTTAATGAATTAAATAAGGTACTTAAATATTCTCAACATTGTAAAAAGGGTAGGTTGTTGGAGAAACATGCAAAGCTCCTCTTACAAATATCCAATTTCAGCTATTCCATATTTCCTCTTTACCAGTTGCCATTCAATTTCGGGTGTCCATTTCACCTGCTGGATATTTTATTTTACCGCATTCAATGAATAAAGCATATTCCACTTACACCATTTATTGTGATCTAAATTTACATTCATCAAGGACGGTTAAAATTTTTAGATATAGATAATTTTAGTGTGAAATATAATAATATTTGATTATTTTAATATTTTATATTGTTATGATGATATTGATATTGTATAAAAAAATATTTTTTAATTATTAAAAAATAAAATATTACTGATGTTTTATAAAAAAAAAATATTATTTTAATTATATAAAGATTGACATTTTATAAATATCTACGATAACTTATAATACATAATTTAGATCATTTTTAAATATTTTACTACTTATAATTCAAATATACAAAAATAAAAATTCATCAGAACCAATTAAGCGGAAAAAAAGGCATGTACGGATGAACAATATCAGGTTAGTATTAATTATTAGTTTATTAGTGATAAAAGGTTAAGTTTTTATATAATATAACATTTATAATTTTATACATATAACATCTGTAATTATATAATTATTATATTTAAAATTATATATTTATTCTAACGATAATTAATAAATATTAAATAAAATAATTTTAAATTAATTTTTTATTATTTTTCAAATATTATTGATTTTTAAAAAAAAATACTATATAAAGTACTTAATAAAGATTTTACTAATCAGTAATACGAGTTAAAAATAGTATTAAATTATTGAATTAGTTTTGTAGTGAATTAGATTGAATTTGACCATATAATCTCTTTTGTTTTAACTCAAAATTTTTTCTGATAACATTTATCTTTACATGAGATTCTGATAACTTCTAATAGCTGACAAGATTAAAAGCATCCAGAGTCCAGACAATCAATTTGAACGAATTGATGTCTGACTTTTCAAACAATAACTAAATCCCTCCAAATGTCAAATAATTATGCTCTCAAAATGATGTTTTCTGGCACTTTACTAGAACACTCCCACATCCACTTTACCGCAAACATTGCGAACTAACACACCCAAAATCAGGCTTGTTATACCTATTAATAAGATTTGAATACTCTAAAATTTGAATTTTATTTTAGAAAATAAAGCGTGATCTTCTACTCTTTAATAGTTTCTTTTTCTTATTTATTCTTGATTTCATCTATAAAACAAATGATAAAAAATAACACTTTACTTTCTAAAGTAAAAGTCAAATTTTAGAAGATCTAAATATTATTTAGTAGTATCTCTCTATTTTTAGGAATTATTATTAAAAAGAATTCCATGGGCATCATAGATGTAAACATTTAGTATGTGTCAATATTCACTTTATTATTCTTAAATTTTAGTGTCATTCTTAATCAAATATCCAAATTTCTTATTTTTCTCCCTTAAATTTAATTGAATGTCAAATAAATAAACACCAAACTTTAATTAGTATAGGCTAATTAATATGCCATTAATATTCGGTAATCTCTTAGTGCATGTTTGGGCGCCATTATTTTGTTAAAAAAAGATCTTTTTCCAATGAAAAAAGATCTTTTTTTATTTTTTAACGTGTTTGGCAAATTTCTAGTAGTAAAAATAAAAGGACTAGTAAAATAAAAAAAAAAAATCTTTTTTGAGAAGCTGTAATTTACATCTTTTTTTAAAAGATCTTTTTTCCTTAAAAAAAAGATGTTTTTCATGTAATAAATAAACAAAAAAGTACTTTTATATTGTTATACCCAAACATAATTAATAGATAAAAAGACCTTTTTATATGAGATATCCAAACATAAAATTACTTTTACTTCTCTATAAGATCTTTTAAAAAAAGATAACTCGAAAAAAGATCTTTTCTTAGAAGCTCACCCAAACAAACCCTTACTCCAATTGATTGAGAGCACCCCTTTTTTGTGTGATAAAACTAAAAAAAAAAATCCTTTTAATAGATAAAAAAAGATAACAAAATTACAAGATTAGGTCATGAATGAATGAATCATGTTAAAATGGAAATTGTGGGAAGGAAGGAACAGCTAAAGAACAAATGCACCCACCTATATATAGACAAGTCATACATATACACTTAACACTTATGTGGTAATGTGCAATTTGGGTGTGCACTATTGACTGGAAATTATTACTTATAGTGAAGCAGTGTGATTTGATTTTATGTAAAAAGGGTCTTTCATATGTTGAAGTTGATGTGTTATATGGTCAAGGTGTGAAGCTGATGATGTATTGATTGATAGATGTTATCTTATCTCTGATCACTACAAACAGTGTGCCAAAGAAAGTGACAGAAAAGAAGCCTAGTAAATAGTGTAGACTTTTAGGACTGCTGAAAAGAAGTTAAGAAGAGAATTTGTGGCAAAGGAAGAGAAAATTCCAATAAATAAATAAATAAAATAGAGGTGTTATATATGGGTTGGATCCTGTGCATGAGAGTGTCTAAGATGTTATGGGTGACGTTAACTAGGAAAAGAACTCGTTAATGCATGACATTGCATGCAATTTAAATAGGCTTAAATTTTAAGTCTTAGAAAGGAACAATATTATCTCAATTACTTTCTTAATTTTTAAATAAAGTAAAAAGTTATGTTCGAAAAACTCAAAAAAGAGAGACCAAGTCCTTTGAAAAGTAAGGTTTAATATCTTAAAAGAGAAAAATTAGAGAGTCATCAATTTTAGTTTATATTGATCAATATTTTTAACCTAGTTTTCAACTTTATATTTTTATCTAATACTTTTAAATGTTACTGATTAACTATTAGATAAAAATAATAACTTGTGCTTGTGTTGTTTATCTTAAAAATGAAATAAAATAATATATTTCTTAAAAATGCTTGTTCGCATCAACTTTTTCTGTCTACATAATTAAATATTTATTGTTCATTATCTTTGCATTTATATACGAGGGATAGTATTCTCAATGTAAATAAATGATTAGACCAAGGGAATGATCATAACAAGTTTTTTTTTTCATCAAATATAGAAAGATTCGAATTCGCGACTTCTTAACTGAGTATAAAAAGACTATGTCATTTGAATTATAACTCATTGGTAACAAGTTAACAAAAAAAATTTGAAGTGTAATACTCTTTTCATTCTATATTGACAAGTTATTTTAATTATTTTTTATCTATTTATAAATTAGTGTATACGAAAACAATTTATTTCTAGTTACATTCATTTATAAATATATAAAAAAATGTATCAACATAGAATGAGAACATTTATGCAAAGCATGAGAGCACAAGATATGATCGCCAACCATGACAATCCATAGTTTCATACAACCCTAACTAATATCAACCTATATCTATAGAGCTATTAATAATAATCCCAAACATATATAGGTCATAGAGTAGAATATAGCAGCTCCGTCAAGTATACCCAAATCAAACACAAGCCTTTAAAATCAAGCAAACTCTTTTCTGAACCTCGAGGTAGTTTTTGATTGAAAACTCGATGACAATTGCGAGAAAGTTGAATTTTGTCAACCGAATAATTAAATAATATTAGCACGATCATACCCAGATTTCGTTTCATTTACAACTAGGGTTGGCAATAATAATTTTATTAGTATGTTTATGAAATATGAAATAATTGAATATTGTATTTGATTGAAAAAAAAATCAATTTGTTGTGGGTAAAGTCAGGTAGGAATTAGGATAGAGTGGAGAAAGAATTAAGAGATTTTCAACTTACAAATGGAATAAGATTGAATTTTAAAAATATTTTAAATTTGCAAATAGAATTATAATAAAAGTAAAACTAAAGTAAAACTCTATCCTACTTTATTCATTTCATGTATAATACTCCTTTTATTTTATATTGACAAGTTATTTTAATGGTGAAAACTCAGGTGAAGTCGACTTTACGTTGACTGAGAGCCGTTAAATGAAAATTTAGTCAAATCATTTAAATCATCTAATAACTCTCAAGTATCAACTTCACGTGAAATCGACTGCACCTGAATTTCCACCTATTTTAATTCTTTTTTATCTATTTATAAGTTAGTGTATACAAATACAATTTATATCTAGTTACATTCATTTATAAATATATAAAAAGGTTATAAGATGTATCAATATAGAATGAGTACATTTATGCAATGATGGCTAACCATGATAATCCATAGTTCCATACAAACCTAACTTATATCAACCTATAACTATAGAGCTATTAATAATAATCCCAAACATAGGTCATAGAACAGAATGTAGCTGCTCCATCAAGTATACCCAAATCAAACACTAGCCTTTAAAATAGAGCAAACTCTTGTTTTTTTATGACAATTGAGGGAAAGCTGAATTTTGTCAAACAAATAATTAAATAATATTAGTATGATTATATCCAAATTTCATTCCATTTACAGCTATCAGCCTATATAGATGAACGTGAATCTCGAAGATATACCATATTTACATGCAAGAATCTACCATAGAACTTTCACATCAATAATGTCCCTGCCCAAAGGGTAAAAGCTTTCTCTGCCTTTCTTAATCTGTTAAGGAATGGATTCAGCACGTTAAAAAGAAATTGAACCAAAAAAGTATATAACAGTTTTGACTTTTGACCAAAATCTCATATGCACTCTATCCAAAACATTACTTCTTAATTACTCTGATCTGTTGAATACTTCTACCATCATATTTGTGACAACTATCACAAAGCTGGAACATTAAGATCCTCGTTATGAGGGTAGTTGTAAATGAAAATGTAAATGATCAAACATTCCTGCATCATTTTGGTGGAATATACATGTAATAGAAATTATTAATCTAATGTTGATAAATTTCTTAATTTTTTTTACTTTACAATTATTCCTTACTAATAGAGAATCCAAATCCAAAACAGAGCTGATATAGCAAGGAGTAATTGATACATTATAGCAAATTAAATAATGATTTGTTCCAAGAGCTCACAAAAGTCCTCATAGTTTTCATGGTTTACACCTTAAACAGTTAAACCCTTGACACAAATTTTCAGAATCATAATTACAAAACATTTGAAGGGACATTACTTCCACCATTCTCTTCACTTTGATGATGAATCATGATCCTGAGAGTCTTTATTTGGATGCAAGGCCTCAACTACAGCTTCAATCTCCTCCTTCACCCGTTCAAGAACGCCCGGGGCTTTGACCTCACTAGTATCTGTTTCCTCGTCAATGTCATCGTTTCTCCCATGAGTTTCTTTGTCATGGGTAGGCATCTTGTCGTGATGGAAAACCGCCTGTATCTCCTCCTTCGCTCGCTCAAAGATGTTTGGTGATTTGACATCTTTTTCTTTCAAGATTCAAAAAGGAATCAATTAATTGGTCTTACAAGAACCAGTTAATTGGTGTATTTAAGATTCAAAAAAATCTTAGGCAGACGAAAACTTAAAAACATTCACAATTTCGCATAAAAGTTAATGGAACTAAGAAACAAGTGAGTGCCATAATGGTGAGACCTACTTACTTTGTGGTTGTTAATTGTTGTGCCTAGACACAAGTTACTAAATGATTTCTACTCACATAAAAACATCTTCATATGAAAATGATAGCTAAGACGTAATGGTCAGATCATCTTCAAATTATGTCATCTTTATGTGAGTAGCCAGCTTATTAAATTTGTACATGTGCAACAATCGCTTGTTTAAAGAATGAAAAAGATACCAAAATTACCCACAAAAATATCATGTAGATAGCAATATTATCTACAGAAGAACAAAGATACAAACACTTAAAAGAAAATCACCTAGACAAGAATCATGTCACCATCAATATTACCTACTTTTTAAGTAGATTTGTTGAACGAATCAAATTTTTTGAATAAACTGGACATCTGTTTTTTGTTCTTCTCTGGTTTTTCAGCAACATAAGGTCATTTTGGTACTTCAATCCTTGTTTGAATAAGTTTATTCTGAATTTAGAACAGCCTATAATCTAAACCTTCCTATAATTCAATAAATTTTTTTTCAATTATATCCGAGAATTAATCTATTCCAGACATGCTGCAAATGTATAACAAGAAAAACTAGAATCAATTAGGCAATAATAACTATTACATCATGTTACTGAAAAAAATGAAAAACGTAAAAAATAAAAAAAAATCAAAATCAAATAATCTCCACACATTCCCCCTCACAAATAAAGAAAGGATCATTTACGAAATGAAATTCACCAAGAACTTGAAACAGATCAAAAAACAAAAAGGCAAAAATGATTATGGACGAATATTTAACCATAGATGGAAAAAGCAGTATGAATGATTATAGCATGCAGAAATTTTGATTGCAAGGAACGAAAAGCAAGGAAGAAGGTTTTGGTGATGGTTACCTGAATGAGAGTCATGTGGTTCTGCCATTGAAGCGACAAGCTAAGTTACGACGATACGATTGGTTGAAAGAAAAGGGCGATGTACTTTTGCATTTGTTATTCTTTCCTTTTACATCTGGAGCGGTAGCTTTTAGCCAACTGGGCTTAAATGGACCTTCCACCTCTGAATTGGACCTTGTATCTTGGGCTTTTTTGTAAGGCCCAATATGAATTATTAAGCCGCTCTCAACTGAAGCAGTACTTTTCTTAAGGTGTCTTACTATTTTGGTTTTAAAAGTGAATGGAAAATAGCCCATGTGCAAAACGAATCCTCCGACGGAGCTCACTTAGAAATTAACAAGAAAATAATAAATAGGTCATTAATTTTTTATTTTAAAAATAAATAATTTTTTATTAATTAAAAATATAAAAATTTTAGAATGAGAGACATTTAATTCTTTTTGGAGAATCTATTTATTCTTATATATTTTCGACAGAAAAATTTAAACGTTTTATATTTTAAAAGGTAAGAAACATTTTTATATTTTTAATTAGTCAAAAATGATGTGTTTTTGAGTTAAAAAATTTAAATTTTTTTTATTTTTTCTTGAAATTGAAATCACCAGAAATTAATAGCTAAGATGCTTAAAAATCATTTATTAATCAATAACAAATTCTTAAATAAGATGTAATACCTAATTATTAACCTAATGAAAAATCTCTTAACAAACCAAGAACACACAATCCAAAAAAATAAATAAATAATAGTAAGAGACTAAAAGAAGAGAAAGAAAATCATAACCAAATAAAATTACATGAAAATTTTTCATTTTTCTTTTGTTTTTTTTAACATCATAGATAAATTAATAATTTGACTTTCACTTTGTGTATTATCATCCATTTTCATCGCAAGAGTGAGAAGAAAACTTGAGAGTGGTTCCACGCCACTTTTTTTTCCTTTCCTTCTAATTTTCATTGTCATCCAATCAATAGAAAATAAAATTTTTCATCTATTTTTTCTCTTTGCATTTTCCTTCCTTGCATTTTTTATTGATCCAAACAGTACAATGTGGATTTTTATTATTTAACATTCTTTTCGTATATATTTTTTGTCCTACTAAAGAAGTGTATAAACTATGTTGAGAAATTATATTTGATAAAAAATTGAAAGAATTTATTATTATTATTATTATTATTATTATTATTGATAAAAAAAGGGGGTTAACTCTGAAGTTAACACAATTCTTTTAATGAGTTTGAAGAAAAAATTTTAAAAATTAGGATGGAAAGGAAGATGGAAATAGTATTTTCTCTTTTTATAATAATATTGTAAGAACAATTTTTTTGTTAAAAAAAATATTTTTAGGATATTCATTTTCAGCAATAATGACTAAAATATTTTACATTGAAAAGAATTATTCTTTGCCATTTTTATATTATTAACCAATAAAATTGTTAAAATTCTACTTGGTATATTCCCTTCCCTACTCACTTTGATCTATAATGATGATTAAATTATTTTGCACTTAAGTTAAAAGTTAAAACTTCTTAGAGGTATCAATAATGCTGGACAAAAAGCACTATGTGTAAACAATCATGTCACTTACATAGTTTGTCACAACAATGTATAAATTTCCCACTTGAGAGTTGATAGTTGCTTCAATATTAGGGGACAATAAAAACAACTAAAATTTGTTTTATTAGTATAAATTTAATTTTGATGTACTAAAAATAACTACTTTTCATGTTGACCGTATAAATAATGATTCAAAAGAATGGATATAATTGCATGTAAAACGTAATATATTAAAATATAACGATAATTAATAAGAGTTAAATAAAATAAGTTTGGACTGTTTTAGCTTATTTTTTTATTTTGTAAACATTATTAAATAATTAAATAGTAAAAATGATGATTCACGAGAGAGTAGCTAGAGACAGAGAGGGGATTCATGGAAAAACAACAAAAATATTATTCACATTTCACAGGGGACGGTGTGTGTTGTGTTCGCAGTAGTGCACACAAGACACAACAGAGTCAAGGTCGTTGTCGCAGTTGAACGGTTTTACCTTTTGTTTAGGGTACTTGTTTCATTCTTCTTTATTTGTTTCTTAATGGAAAAACATGTTCTTCTTCTTTCAACAGTCTCATGAGGACCATAACCATGAACCGCGTTGAACTTCAACAACTTATTTCAAACGGCGTAGATACTACAAAAACAGAGACAGAAAATTAAATAAATTTCTACCTTTGTATGAACACAATGTTAATATCTCTTTTTAAATTAGATTTTTGGATATGATGAAGTATATACTCTTCAAACGTGATTCTCCTTCATTTTATTTCCTTATTATCAACTTTGTTTTTTCGTTTAAACCAATTTGGATTAGTTAACTCACTCGAATCTTATTCTAGATATACAATTTTTCATTGGCTTAAAAATAATTTTTTAAGTAGAATTCTAATTTATGATAGATTAATTATTAACTTGTCAAGGTTATAAAATATTATAAAAGATACTTTGTTTCTTCATTTTAAAGTTAGAAAATATATTTATGATTTTTTAATTTGGATGCTTTTTTTATGTTTTTTAAATATATTTAATTAATATATTTATGCCTTTATTTTATTAAAAACAAAAAAAATATAAGTTATATTATAGAAAAGACCCTGTCACCACAATTACTATTAACATTTTGGCAGAAATACTGTATCCATCCAGATTCAAGCCTCATTTTTATTAATTATTTTCTATATAATATAAAAATTCAAAATAATGTGATCTACTATAGATTATAGATACTATAAATTACTAATAAATTAGTTATTTGAGAATTCATAAAGAATATATAACTAAAGAGAGTGAGAGACCGAAATTCAAATCAATCTATTTCAATTCTTTCAATATAGATTATATCAAACTCTAGCTATTGATCGATGTAAGAATATAACTCAATTTATTCCTTAAGAAGAAGGACTGCATCTTTTTTAATTGCTTTTGTTAAACAAAAATGTTTAAGTACAACAAAACTTAAGAGCAACATATACGGCCAAATAAAATAAAAAAATTAGTTAGAAATTAAATTGTTAAAACAAAAGAAACTATTATTAGAAAAATGGTTAAGTATGATTTTAGTCTCTAAGATATAAGTTAAAAAAAAATTTTGTTTTTAAATATTTTTTTGCATACAAAATTATTTCTAAGGTTTAAAATTAAATTTTAAAATCGTTCTTTTTATTTAAATATTAAAATTTTAGACCAAATTACTCATAATAAAAAAATTATAAAAAAATTTACGAGAAAAAGAATGTTTTTACTATTGCAAAGAGAAAAGGGAAGAAAAGAGAAAAGAGAACAAGAAGAAGTTATCCACAATCAACCTCTGTCTTCTCTTTTGTCGTCATTTTTGTATAATTTTAGTCTTTAAAATAAGGACGATTTTAAATCAAATTAAATTTTAAAGATTATTTTGTATGAAAAAAAGATCTGAGACTGAAAAAATTTTCGGCTTTTATTTTACCTTAAAAAAACATATTGGAAGGATTTAGACTTGTTCTTTTCAACTTTCATGACTTTCCACAAAATCACATCCTATTCAATACGTTAGAATTTAGAAATATGAAAAGGATTGCACAGCATGCGTTGGTCCACGGAAACACAATGTTTGATGTTTCATGCAGTGTTTGGATTTTATTGTCTGATTCATATCTTCATATATTGAGCTATCATTTTACATACTTAAAAAAATTCAAGGGTCCAAGTTAACAATTTTAATTTATATTAATCAGTATTTTTAGTTAACAGTTTAATATTTTTAGTTTATTAATTTATTATTATTTTTTAGCTAGTACTTTTAAATACAAAAATAATAAATTATATTGATTGTCTAATATTATCCTTATATATATACATATATATATATATTCTTTTATTTATATTATATTATTAAATACTTAATGCATGTTTTGGAATTTTTAAGTACAAGCCATCAACTAGGATAAAAACCAAGTATAGTATGCAAATCAATTTGTTTATCTACTTTTCTATTAATAAAACAAAGAAATTTTCATTAGCACAATTTCACATATACCCTCCTAATATATCAAATAATAGTTTATACATTATTGTGCCAAAAAAATTTACTTGCTTATTTTATAGATCACTTTAGACATAAATAAAAAATAAAAAACCGCAGCCACACACGTTTGAATATTATTCAATTGACAAATATTTAAAGTTTTTTTGAATAAATTAATCTAAAGGGTTAACATATTCCAGCAGATAGCGGCGGTTATGCAGTCATATTACAGCAGTTAAACTAAACTCTGAAAGATAGGTTACGGATAAATGGTTAGCGATGGTTTTAGCTAATTGCTGGAATAACCGCTGCTAAACGTCTATCAATTTTGTGACGGTTTAGAACTGCCACTAAATACCAAATGAAGGAAAACAACATTTGTTTTGCGGCGGTTTAGAACCGCCTCCAAATTTTAGTATTTCCGTTCATAGTTATTAGAATCGATCCAACCGACTCAATCGTTAAACCCACGCTTCCGCCAATAGACTCACAACATGGAACCTAGAAGAAGGAAAAGTTTTAACAATGTCATGTTACTACCAAGCCAAATGTCTCTTCGATGTATATAGCGCTAATAATTATATATATTATATGAACACATTTGATTGCCACACAATTTTTTAATTGTATATTTTATATCTAATCATAGTTATTATAGGCCCCTTATATGTTGGGTAAAATGCACAATTAAATCAAATGAAAGACCAAATTACACAATTCTATCAAATTGAAAATATTACCAAGATCTCCCAAAAGCACATTCTTATATAATTCAAATCAGTTTCATTCGAATTAGACAAAGCAACACTAATTCAAATTAGTCCTATTCAAATTAGTAGTAATGTTAATAATTCGAATTTGTCCAATTTAAATTATACTTGCATATAGTCTTAATTAGGGTAGTTCGAATCAGGGTGATTCGAATTATGCATGCTAGGACGTCCCTAGTAATTCGAATGGGTCAATTTTAAATTAATTTTTTACCATAGTAGATCGAATTAATTTACATTTATTTATATATGATCCAAGCGTATATAAAGAGTACAATAAATAGTACATTTAATAATATTTATAATGAATTCAATAAAAAATACATTCAATCATAAATAAAAAATAATAATAATAAATAGTTTTTTATAAATTATTAAAAATTAAATATTTTCTAAAAATATTTATTAAAATTTAGAATTTAGTCTTTAATATTTAGAATTAGTGGAATATTTGCCAAAAACATTATATTTTATTGGGCAGTTAGTATTATTAAATCTATTAACTATAATAATATGCAGATGATGGATTAGTTTTCATATAAAAATATTTTTATTCTATTTAGTATTTAATTTTGATAAAACATTAATTAATTTTGAATTTAGTTATTATGAATTCTTATATCTAAGAATACAAATTAAGATTCTTATTTAAAAAAAATTTAAATTTTTTATTTTAATAAATGCTCAACAAATCATTAAAATAAAAAAATTTAAATTTAAAATTATAGTTTTGGTAAAATTATAAAGTTTTAAATTTTTAATGACTTGTATAAAATATTTTTAATTATTATTTTTTATATTTTATAGAAAATATTTATAATTATTATTTTTAAAAAAATGTTTGATTTTTAATTAGTTCAGAGTATGATTTTATTTTCTTCTTTTACATCTATGTTTGAATGCAAATTTAAATGCCAATAAAGTAAATAAGAAAATCTTCTTGGTAAATTTATTCACATAAGTTAACATATATAACTTATTTAACTTGTGAATTTTTTTTTACGTAAAACGAATGTAGAAAAAGTATTACGAGTTTAAGTAACAATGATTTAAACATATGTAGATTAAGATAGTAGTGTTTACTTAATTAGATTATACCCAAATGGTTATTACTAAATAAAACATTGCAATATGTGGTAATACACATTTTGCGATGGTTTAAATAAAACCGCCACAAAATATAAAACAATAACTCATCCGACAGTACATATAACGGCGGTTCGAAAAAAACTGGAACCACCGCTATATGTATCATCGGATTGCAGCCCAACTAATAACCGTCGCTATATGTACCGCAGGTTGCCGTTTTGCAGTGGTTTTATAAAACCGCCACAAAATTTTCACTGCTATCTGTCGGAATTGTTGTAGTGCTTTATAAAGATGAGGTGACAGACTAAATAATAAACACATCGATACTTTTATATAGAGTAAAATATCGTTTTTGTCCCCAACGTTTGAGGTAACTCATATTTGTGTCCTTAACGTTTAAATCGTTCTATTTGTATCCCTAACGTTTATAAAAGTGATTCAATGTTATCCTACTATCAATTATACTAATAAATCAAATTATATTTTTCAATTATTCTCACTTAGATGTATTCATTCTCAATTAGGTTTCACTTGGATGTGTTCAATTTTAATATTATACCCACTATTTGTGTTTAGATTCAATTATGTCCCTAGAAAAGTGAATAATGTAAATGTTGTAGGAATTAGTTTCAACTTTTGATAAGCTATTTTTCGGAGTGGATTATCGATTCTATCCAAAAGATTTGTATTCTAACTTCAAGAAGAGAATTTTAAAACTCAAACTAAAGCGTTTATGATGTGTAATTGACAGCAGGATAACATTGAATCACTTTTATAAACATTAGGGATACAAATAGGACGATTTAAACGTTAGGGACACAAATAGGATTTACCCCAAACATTGGGAACAAAACGATACTTTATTCCTTTTATATGAATTGAAAAATTCATTTCCAGAATTGTAATTTTTTTAAGAATAATAATAATTTAACAAGATTAATAGTAAAATTAGTATAAAAAGATAGTTTGATCTTTAAATTTGTTTTTAAAATATTTTATTAATTAAATTAATCTTTTAAATATTATAATTTAATCAATTTTATTCTTTTATTACTTTATTAATAATTTTCGCCAATAATTAATGATATAAAATGTTAACTGTTAACATACATAATATTTATAATGTCTAATTATATATTAAATAAATATATTTATAAAAATTTATTAATTTAGTCGTTAGATTATATTAAGACTAAGATTTATATGATTAGAGAAAGAAACAAAAATGATAGATTTTTATAATTTTGTTAGTATCTAATTGATCATATTAGATTATTGACGAAAAATTGTTAATGAAACGACGAAAGAACAAAAATAATTAATTTGTAATTTTAAAAGACCAATTTGATGAGTAAATTTTTTCAAAAATAAATTTGACAAATAATTCATCTTTTAAAGATTAATTTGACCTATAATGCATGAATACAGACACGGACACAATACAGGAAACGCGGATATACAAATTTTAAAATCTTATAAGACAAGAAAATACGACAAATATTAAAATATAAAATAATTTTTAACTATTTTTAATATTTTTTAATTATATAAAATATTTAAAATATTTTTATTTTAATAAATAATAATATATATTATTTTTAAAATTATTTCAATAATATATATTTAAAAATAAATAAATAAAATACAATAGATATACTTGCTATGTATAAAATACTTGCTCTAAACTTATTATTATAATATATATTATTTTTAAATTCATTGTACTTGCTCTGTTTAAAATAAATTAATAAATACAATAGATGTACTTGTCTTGACTAATAGAACAAAATTCCTATGACGCGTAATAATTGTAGCAAAAACACACGCACAGATTACGAGTGTTCAATTCAATCACCATCTTTCTCCATCACTTTAATTGTGAAAGAAAAGGCCATAATGAACTAAACTGAAAGTCTTCATTTTAATTCTTTATTTTCTAATAAGCTTATAAATTTGACTAATTGTCTTTATTTCACATCTCCGCGTACATCATAACATTTTCACATACTCAAATAAATATCTCTAAATATTTTATTTGAATATAAAATATTATATTAAAATTGAATCCTAACTAAGGCTATTTTTTTTATATTGGATTATTATTGGTATTTTTCATTAATATTATGATATTTTGGTGTAATGCAATGATATGGAATAAAAAGAAATAGTGAGTAACGATTTTAAATAAGACAAAAAAATTAAATAAAATTAACATAAATTGTGAATTATAATTTTAAATAAGACAAAAAAATAAAAAATTATGAGTCACGATTTTAATTTTTTAATTTAAAAAAAATGTGATTTATGAAATTGTGAATAACGATTTCTTTTGTTATGTAAATCCTAAGTAATAATTTGTATTGTGCATCATACTTATGAAATACACCTATTTCAATTCATACCAACGTAATACACCATTTTCTTCATCATATAAAAAATAATTAACTCTTAATTTATCCCATCATTTCTATTATTACGAGACTATGAAGTTTGAAACATATATACTTACATAATTCTACAATATATTTAATACATATTTTAAAAGTTTATTTTTAGCCAAATTTTAACTATATATTAAATTAATAATATCTAATTATTTCATATATTAAAAATATATATAAAACAAACCTATCATACAATAATATACAAAAATTTTTAAATGATTCCAGAATAATTGCCTATGTGTATGTGACACTTTCTCTGCAAGCTAAGTCAGAGTACAATTTGTTTTTCATTTTTTTAAATTTTTCTATGTTCAAAACTACCCATTTAATAGGATTAATCTTTTTTTGTGTCCCTTTACTGGGGCTGATTAAAATCGTTATACAGACTTTTTTATTAAAAAAATAAAAATATTATATTTAATATTTATTAATTATTATAATAATTAATAAATATTAAATAAAATAAATTTTGATTATTTTTAATTAATTTTTTTATTATTAAATATTAAAAAAGGTCTCACAGGTATTAAAATGGAATGACAAACGTAAGTGGTGACACATCACAACACTTTTTATTGGTTGAACTTTTGTAAGACATTTCTACTCGAGGACCTTTTGGTCATTTCATTTTTCTTCTTTTTTATTTTTTAACATTAATTAGAGTTTTAATAGATTATTCTAATTTTATAAATACAAAAGTTGAGAATTTCCATACCCAAAAAATAGTAGGTGAACACCCACCAAAGATGTAGTTGTCCGTGACATAGAGAACAAAATTTCATATATTTTTTTAGATATTAGCTAACGCATTTAAATTTTGTTGGCAACTAATTCTAATTAAATTAGTCTAAATTTAATAAAAATTATTTTTATTATACGTAATATATACATATATGTGCTTTATTAATATAAATATATCATTTTTTGTATTTTTTTACATATTTTTTTATTGTTATTCTTTTATTATTATTATTATTGTATTTTTTCTTTTTAATAATTTTGTAACATTAATTTTTCTTTTTTTTAATTTTATTCCTCTTAAGAGAATGTAACAAAAAGAATTATTAGAAAATGATAGAAGAAAATGATGAAGAAGAAGCAGCAGAAGATAAAAAGAAGAAAGAGAAATAATTTTGAATTATACAAAATTTATGAGAATAAAAATATATCAAAATTTTTTAACAATAACACATAAATTTCTTAATTTTTATACTTAAATTTTACTATAAAAATACAAAAATATCTTTTTTAATGCTGCATTTTCTTCTTTTTCCTCTTTTTTTTCTTTCTTTCTTTCTTTTAGTTGAATGAATATAGGTTTATTCTCTTCCTAATAATTTTCTAACATTATGTGTTTTTTTTTTTTTGTTAAGAGAGTAAAACAAGAAAAAACTTGAAAAGGTAAAACAAGAAGAAAAAAACGAATAAGAAAAAAAATGATAATGATGAAAAAGAAGAAGAAGAAGCAACAGAGGATGAGGAGGAAGAAAATGAAAAGTTTTAAATTATACAGAACTTATCAGAATAAAAATACATTGAAATTTCTTAATAATAACACATAAAGTTTTTAGTTTTTACACTGAAATTTTGCTACAAATGCACAAAAATATTTCGTTGATACTGCATTTTTTCTTATTTCTTTCTTTCTTTTAGTGAGTGAATGTAGATTTATCATTTTCCTAGTAATTTTGTAACATTATGTTTCTTCTTCTTTTTTGTTTGATTTTTTTTATTTTTATTCTTTTTAAGAGAGTAAAATAAGAAGAAACTTGAGAAGGTAAAACAAGAAAAAAAATTAAATAAAAAAAAGATGACGATGAAAAAGAAGAAGAAGAATCAATAGAAGATAAGGAAGAGGAAGAGGAAGAGTTTTGAATTATGCAGAATTTATCTAAATATAAATACACCGAAATTTCTTAACAATAGCACATAAGTTTCTTAGTTTTTACACCAAAATTTTGCTATAAAAGCACAAAAATATCTTCTTTAATAATGCTATATTTTTTCTTCTTTTTTTTTCCTTATTTCTTTCTTTTTTTCTTTCTTTTTGTTATACATATAAGAAGAAGATGACGACAATGATAACAATGATGATGGAGGAGGAACAGGAGGAGGAAGAAGAGATCGAAGAAATTCAAATGAGAAAAAAAGAGGAGAAGAAAATAAAAGATGGTGGTAGTAACGATGACGATAATAAAAGAGAAAGATAAGAAAAAATGTGGAGATGAAGAAGACGACAATGAAGAGAATGCAAAGAACGAAAAAAACATAGAGAATGAAGAGCTTGTATTTATATATATTCGCACGTTAAGTCAAAAATTTATTAGAGATAGTATCATGTGGAGGTGAATTAATTTATAGCAACTTAATTGGACTTAATTTGTTAAATGATTTAGATGTTAATTTTTATTAATAGACTAATTTATTATTAAATTTTATGATATTTTTTAAATTTTAAAAAATTTCTCACTATATATTATTATATGCTTTCTATATATTCTATATTTAATATTAATATATACAATACATCTCTTGCGTATTATATATTTTAAATATTAAAAGTATAATATATTTTTTGCGAATTGTTCTGTTTTTAATGTTTTTAAAATTTTAAAAAATACCATAAAATCTAATAATTAAATGTTACACTAAAATTTGGTTAATATCTAAAAATATTAGTTACAAAATTCCTATCATGCATAGTAATACTAATATATAGTGCAATACAACATTGTTAATTTAAAGGTGATGAGTTTGGTTTATATTTTAATTTTTTATTTATAATATTTTTTATTTTTATTTTTTAGTTTTTATAAAATATAAAAAATACAAATACAAACCAACTATATTCTAGTTTTCCAAAATTAAATTAAGCAAATACATTAATTACTAGGTGTTCAATTCAATCAATATCTTTTCTCCAATTTATTAACTTTCCAAAATTAAATTAAGCAAACACACACCACATTAATTACTAGTGTTCAATTCAACTATTAACATCTCTCTCCAACTTAAATTTGTTTTTTAATTTCTATATGGAAGGAAGGCTGGGATTGAACTCGATTATGGAAAGGAGGGATGTTAGACAAAAGGGTGGTGTCAGTTAAGAAGAAAATCGGACCGTGGGAGTAGGTGTGTGCAATTCGGACTGTGTAACATGCAGCTGCTCTCAACTCGGACCCTGCGATATGTAGCTCACAACACGGATGATCCGTTTTGTGGCTATGTAGACACGCATCGTGCAACCCTCACTTCCTCAAACGGTGCCCTGATTACCAACATAGTGCATGAAGTAGGGACTCTCACCATTCGATATTTCACTCTCAGCATTCACTCTCAACCTCCAAGTTCCATTCTTCTTCTTCATTCTCTGCTGGTAGTGGGTGTGTTTGCTGAAAAAATAAAAAAAATGCCAAAGAAATATAAAATCAAAGATGTTGATCACCCTGAGTTTCATATTAGACACTATCTCAGCCATTCTGATTATGTAAGTTTATTTAATATTTTGTTAAATTTTTATAATAATAAATATTGTTCTTAAAATTTAGTTATTCCTGTTGTTGTTAGGATTTGAGTTTAGAAATATATATAGAATGGTTAGAACTATTTTTTAAATTTTTTTATTTTTTGCTGAATTCTTTTATTATTTATTTTTGAAAATTATTATTGTTATGGCCTGAATTTTTATTATTGTTGTAACATAGAATCTGAAAATGGAAATGTAGTTAGCATGATGTTATATTTATGTAAAACAAACACAGTTTATTTTTTTAAATTTGTTTAATTTTTTAAATATATTTATTAGTGTTAGGAAGTGAAGTGAATATTAGTATTTAGAAAATAAATTATAAAATGTAAATCGGATGGTTAATAAAATTTTTTGTAGAACGTTTTTTTTGAAAATTTTTTAATTTTTTCTAGTTATAATTGTTAGAAAATTAAATATTATTGTGGTTGTCAGTAATTGAATGTAAGAATAAAACATGAACGGTTAGTATTAATTTTTAACAGATATTTAGTTTGATTTTGTTAATTATAATTATAATTGTTAGAAAGTTCATTATTCATTATTGTTATTAGAAAATGCATTTAGGAAGATAATGAGAATGATTATTAGTATTTTTTAAAATTTACATATATGTGTTTAGGTTTACTTAAGTAATAGTTAATAGATAATTAAAAATACAAATTATAATGTTATATATTAAAAAAATTGGAATCTACCCAAAATAAATAAATAACCAGCATGTCTAATCTAATGTTGTCATATTATTGAGAATTGATTAGGAATGTATTTATTAGTTGATGTCATTAATTGTTAGTTTTGAAAAATTTCAAGGATTAATAATTCAATTTAGAAGTTGTAAATATTTGTTTTACTTTGACTTAGTCAAATAATTTATGAATGTTGTCTGCTTTCCACTAATATGTGTTGTTGAGTTAGTTATGCAAATTCTGTTAATGATTTGTTCTATTTAAAAATTTCTTGCCTCCTAGTAGTAAGTTAGTAATGGTTAATTAGTTGACTAATAATTTGTTATATTTTTTGTATAAATTAAGAATGTTGACCTGTGACCATCCAGTTCCTCCTGATCGGTACGACGATCGGGTGGAGGAGTATTTACGAGTTACTGGATTTTATCATGCATCTCAGATTGGTGTAGTACAGTGCTAGAAAGCACTTGTGAATGCTCTAATCGAACGGTGGCACCCAGATACACATACGTTTCATCTTCCCATTGGTGAATGTGCCGTAACTCTTGAAGACGTGGCTTTAATTCTTGGTCTTCTGACGGATGGTCTTCCAGTCACGGGGATGACAATGAGTAGTTTTGAAGCGTTGCAGGCTGAGTGTTTGGATCAATTTGGAGTTGCACCGTGTAAGGAAGAGTGTAGAGGATGTTGCATAAAACTGACGTGGCTGCGCGATCTAAAAGAAAATTTACAGTTGACTGATGAGATAAGTATACGTAGGTATGTGAAGTGCCACATTATGTTGCTGATCGGGACGATCTTGTTTGGGGATAAATCTGGGGCAACTGTGCACTGGAAGTTTCTATCATTGCTTCGTGATTTCGGTAGTATTGGACAGTACAGCTGGGGATCAGCATGCTTAGCATACCTCTACAGGGCATTATGCAGAGCATCTCGCTTTAACTGCAAGAAAATCGATGGTCCACTAACACTTCTGCTCGGATGGGCTTGGATCCGACTGCCTTATCTATCGCCGCTTCCTAGGGAACCCCGCAGTTTTTCGCTAGCAAACAGGTAATATTATGTTACAATGTATCCGTTTCTTGATATTTAGAATTCAGTTGCACTAAATAAATATATCATATTAGGTGGCGTAACTGGGAGCGTGGTGACCGACGATATAGATATCTGACACTAAGTCACTTTAGGAAGGCCTTTGATGAACTTTAGGAAGGCCAGGTTAGTTTTCATTAAAGATGCATTACTTTCGGATTTAGTGTTTAGCTAAATATGATGAAGCATTGGTATTGTAACTGTGATGTGGGTTGTAATTATGAGTTTCATTTATGATTGGCAGTTTGTGTGGGCTGCTTATTCTGTGGATCGCGTAGATCCGAATATAATTCCTCCTAAAATCTACATGCAATCGGTTGTCTGGAGCGCAACAGTGCCGTTGGTGTCATTCGAATGCATCGAGTGGCATGCTACCGATAGGATTAGGCGACAATTCAGTTTTGTCCAGGGAGTACCTAATCAGGAACGGAATCTGGACAAGGTGCATGGAGAAGTCCTGACAGGTCCTAAGAATCTTAACTAGGTCACGGCACCGACTCATTCATACTGGGTGATGCATTGGACAAATAGGTATAACCACATTCTTTCTGAGGTTCCGTTGCCCTCACAATATCTATTGGAGTCTTACATGGATTGGTACCGATCAAAATTTGGGGACCGCTTGTACTTGTCGAACCTTGTTATAGAAGAGAATGATGAGGGTAATCAGGATATGGATGAGGGTAATGAGGAGATGGATCAGGGTAATGAGGATATGGATGAGGGTAGTCAGGATGCGGATGATGATAATGAGGAACAGGAGATGCAATCGCCGCCACCACCACCTCCAAATCCGATTCCACAAGAGCAACCACAATCCTCAGGCCAATATGTACTTCAGACACATTTCACCCCGTCATTTCCAATGCATCAATAATATTGGGGTATGTTACAGTTTGAAACAGGAGAAGGATGTTCTTTTAGCCAATTGCTTGGGTTCATGGCTGCAGATGCTGAACATTCACAATATCGCAATCAGCCTGATTTCATGGCAGGTAGGTATTCGTTGGATGCGAGGCTTCCATGCCATACCTCATCGGTTACTTCTGGAGAATTCGTGTCTGTTGACTCTAGTAGAAGTGAAGGTGGACATGAAATTCTTAATAGTCAAAATCCTAACCGTGTTTCCATGGTACCTCTTGAAGAAGATGCTAACACACTCGAAGAGGACACCAATGCTTATCTAGTAGATGAACTGGATGACGAGGATGATGATGAGGATAATGAGATAGAGGAGTTCGATGAGGATGAGGAATCGCGCAATGATGGTAATATGATTGTGTATTTTGCTTTACATGTTCTATTAGTGACTCATGTTGTGTTCATAAATGGTATCTCCATCTGATTTGATTAAATGATATGTGGTATCTCTCTTGTTTTGATTACCTAAAACCATAAATTTAATTGTTTTTATTAAATTGTATGCAGGTCATTGTGACACTCCGGATGACAAAGTCAAAGGTTACAATCTGAGGATTGATTCGCCACATCATAGCGCTAATCGCTACACTCCATCCATGTTCAAAAAGGCCGCTAAAATATGCAAGAAATTTGTGAATGATGTAAAGTGGACAATGAGAAAGTAGTTGCGGTGTAATAAATTTATTTGTGTATTAATGATGTGGACTATGTTTAGAGTACTTTATATGTGTTGGACATTATGTATGAATGACCTGGACTGTGGTAACATTACTTTGTATGTTCATAATATTTTAGTATTAATGAACTTATTTATGTATTAAGATCTTGGACTATGTATTAGTGTTTCAAAATTTTGAATATATTACTACGAATGGCATATCAAATTAAGTCATTTTGGACAGTTGATGTCATATTATATAATGATACAGATGGAGAATAATACTAGCTTGTCATACTTTATAACGCTATATAGAGCAGGTCAAGTTACATAAAATAATTTGTTAACTAAGATGGATAACTCATGTCATATTATATAATGCTACATATGTATTATCATCTTAGAATGTGAACCTACTGAGTATCTCCGCCGGCATTTACACCATCGGACTGACGGCATCTGCTACGGCTGTGTCCCTCAGCTCCACACAGCCTACATCGCCTAAGCCGACGTAACATATGCGTGTCCATCTCATTCAAGAAGCGCGTCATTCTGGGGCGACCTTTTGTCACTTATCTCAGGAACGAATTTGGCATGAACCGAGGTCCATTATAAGCAGACCATGTAGTAGGATTACCTAGTGGCCTAAACTTTGCTTGGTACACACGCCAAACTTGGTCCATCTTATACACATCATGCACATACAGTTGCCAGTCCAGTCGCTGGTTGGCACAACATGTGAATACATGTCAACAGGAGATTCTATCCACCTGGAACTCACCACAATCACATCGAATGCCTTGTAGGTCGACTGCAAACTCCAGTTCACTTGGCATCTCACGAACCTCAAACACCTCATTCTGCCGGTCAAAGCAAATAACCTGTATGTTTCCTGCTGCAAGTTGGTTTGCATGCAACTTCAAGGTCACGACATCAAAAAACACATGCCCAGCATTAACCCGGGCTTCCGCCTCCGCTCTTTTTTGTGTAAACAACTCGTTAAGCCTGTAAAATATTGCATTCACAAGGGCAGTAACGGGTAGCTTGCGAGCACCCTTCAATACTGAGTTGATGCATTCCACTAGATTCGTCGTGACCCCATTGATATCTACCATCAAAAGCCAACGCGTACTATTCTCGGGGGATTCGGTTTAACCAGTTAGTGTAGGCCTCACCCCGTTCTCGTAAACGTTGGTATCGTACTTCATACTTCCGCACCGTCCTCAAATATCCTGTATGATAAAAATATACAAAGGAAAATAAAGAGGTAAACACACTTACAGAAGGTAAATCTGTTAGTGTATTAATTAGCTTTGCTGATCGTTACCTAAATTGACGACCAGTTTCTGCAAGTACGGCGCCTTGAATTTTCTCAGAAAATTCGATTCTATATGCCTGATGCAAAACATATGGAAAGCTCTTGGAGGTGACCAAGCATCGTCACTCCTTTCCACGGCGGCATTTATGGATTCATGACGGTCGGATATCAGTCTCACACCATCCCGAGTTACAATATGCTGACGAAGGTTACTAAGGAAAAAGTACCATGCATCAGAAGTCTCTCCCTCCACAATAGCAAACGCAATTGAGATGATATTGTTGTTGCCATCTTGTGAAACTGCCACTAGTAGACAACCCTTGTACTTTCCGTACAAGTGTGTCCCATCCACCTGGACAACTGGCTTACAATGTCTAAATGCTCTAATGCAGGGGTAATAACTCGAAAAGACCCGATGCAATACCCGAATATCAGTCACCAAGTAATCACCTTGATATGCAGGCATAGTCTCAAAATGAACAACAGCTGATGGCTCCTTATGACACATGGCCTCAAACCATATAGGCAAGACTTCGTACGATGCTTTCCAGCCTCCAAATATTTTTTTCACTGCCTTTTGCTTAGCCAACCATGCTTTCCGATAACTAACCATGTAGTTGAACTTCGATTGCACCTCTGCTATAGCCGATTTTACCTTTAAGGCGGGGTTAGCCTCAACCAACGGCTTTATTGTTTCTGCAATTGTATTCGAATCCAACTTCAAATGATCCTGAGAAATTGTTGCTCTAGTACATGTGTGACTGCCATTATACCTCCTTATAACCCAACAGTACTTCTGGCTGATCATGTTAACCCGAATAAGCCAATCACACCCTGACCCATACTGTGTACACTTAGCATAAAATGTCAATGGCTCATACTCATACACTCGGTAGTCTACGCTTCTTTGTATGGTATACTCTTTTATCGCCTTAATAACAGCTTTCCTGAAACTGAATTCCATACCAACAGCAAATTCACCATCTGCGACAAAAAGAATTTCTGCCACAAAGACAGCCATACAAAACATATTTAAAAAACAAATATTGTAACATCGAAAATAAACGTAAACAATTTTTTACTGCATCAATTATGACTTAGCTCCAATTTTTTTATATTTAACTAATTGACTTATTTACAATGACTGCGAATTTATTTTCAACTAATTTACTAACAAATATTAATTTTTATTTAACTAATTCACTGGTTTACTATTTTACTAATAAATACTAATTTATATTAATCTAATTTACTAATTTACTAATAAATACACCTTTATATATTTACTGAAGTTTTCTAACTTAATTCATAAATCCTAACTGATATTTAACTGATTTAATAATTTCTATATAATTTCTAATTTGTATTCAACTAATTCAATCACTTGCTAAAAAAAACTTTCTTAAACTTAAATACACAAACAGGTAAACAAAATTAAATACTAATCCAGTATATTTTCATACTTTATTTAGCTAGTTGGTTCAACTATCAACATAAATTATTAAAAAATTCTAATACATTTTATAAATACAGAGAATTACGTACCTGTATTTGTATAATCCGGAAACTCCGAAACATGCATGACTTCCAAATCCAAAACTCGCATGAATGATGGCTCCTCAAACGGCACTTCGTTTGCCAGTGTATTTGCCACATCTGACACATCCGGAGCCACAGGTCCGTCACCTTGATCTTCATCTCCATCTGAACCAACAACTTCGTAGTTGCTTTCGAACTCTTCTTCGCTGTCGCTATTGTAATGTTCCCGCAGAATATTCCGGTCGGCCTCAGATTGCTCAAACTCAACATACAACTCGATGAACGCGAGTTGACTCCGATTTTCAATATACATTGAAAACATCTCTTGCATGCTCGCTTCGTCCGTTACATATTTGGTTTGAAACTGGACGAATCCACTAAACACTTGTATAGGGTATCTATATAGAATACATGCTACTCATCTTGCCCTCTCAGAATGAATCTTTTCACAGATCACACCTTTGAGCTCTTCAAATGAGATTGTGAAAGGAATCACAACATCTAACGGATTTTCACAAACAAATGTTACTCCTTCAGATGTTTGTAACAAAATCTGACTAAAATAATACACTTTCAATAAAACTCTGTCACTTATTACTCTTAATCACATAAGCAAAATAAAAAATTTGAGAACTAGATCTATAGCTATTATGCTAAGTAAAGAAGAAACAGAGAAAAAAAAACCAGAGGAAAGAATCGTTGAAGAAGGAGAAGAAGACGCGAGTAGGTCCTCACCTGCATTCAGACACTTTTGTTTAGAGTCACCAACAAGTCGGACCCTCCGATTAGGTATGCTTCATTCAAAAATATATTAAAATAACCTAATCGTACCCTCCGATTTGATTAAACGAATTAAAAAAAATACACTCTACTAACAATTCGGAGGGTCCGATTATCACTATCAGAAGATTCAAAAATCCATCCTCTTCAAATCGGACCAACCGATTTGTTGGTCCAAAACTGAAAAACAAACATATCACAGAGTCTGACTTCATATATCTGACACCAGAAAAAAAGCTGCCCCACATATTAGTATGGAATCCCATAATGCCATATTCAGAAATGACATGCACACTCCTTCCATATCAATAAAATTGATTCCCAAAATTAAATTAAGCAAACACACAAATATTAATTATTACTAATGTTCAATTATTTAATTAGCATCTTTCACCAACTTAACTTCCGAAAAGCAAACACACACACACAGTTCAATTCAATCAACATCTTTCTCCATCACTCTTACACTAGTAACTGTGAAAGAAAATGCCATCATGAACAAACAAAGTCTTCATTTTAATTCTTTATTTTCTAAGCTTTTAAGTTTGACTGATTGTGTGATTATTTCACATCTCCGCGTACACCATAAGCTTTTCACATACTCATAAAAACACTATTACCGAAAACATATTATATTATAAATTAAATATTCAAATTAATCCTAAAAATAATTTAGATAAGACATTTTAATTTTTAATAAATTTCTATTTAATAAAAGTTTTTAATAATTATTCTCGTCGGATAAATTAGTTTTTAGTCACTTTTAATCAAACTTTTAATATACAATTTTATAAACAAGTCACTAATAAATTTATTAAAGGAAAATTAAGTCTCAAAAATATTATTATTGATTAATGTCTATTCAAAACGACAAAAGAGACCAATTTATCTAATAAAAATAATTTTTGAAGACTTGTAAAAAATAAAAATTTATAAAAACCAAATATTTTATTTAAAATTTATTGACTATCAATTTAAGTATTTATTTTATATTATATTATAGAGTAGTCACCAAAAAAAAATATTATATTATAGAGTTTAATTTTAATGTACTAATAATATAAAGTATTTTATACAGTCATTTAATTACATCTGTTCTTTTGGATGACCATTCATGTAGTAAAATAATTATTTTAACTATGTGACATTACACATGTGACTGTACATCAAAATTAAATTCTATATTATATATTATATTATGTGTAATACTTGCTCTACAAGCTAAGACACACTATAATTTCTTTTTCAATTTTCCCTATATTCAAAACAGCCCATTTAGTGGGACTAATTAAGAACTTTACACAAATTTCCATTCAAACAAAAACCTGTTCATTGGTGCCACAAAATTCCAAAGAGGGAACCAATTTTCTGCAATGTCTTGTTCTCTTGCGTATTTGAAACTACAAACTCAAGAAAGTGAACTTCTATTCCAACCCTTTTTATATGTCTTCCAATTCCAAACTCGTGCATTATAAAACATAGAACCAATCCCCATTTAATTTCTATTCTAAAAGTGAATCATACATACAGAACAATATTCTGACTTGGTATAATTTCTAAGGTGATTATCCTCTCTTTCTGCCACTTCATTACATTGTTCTGTTTCTGTCAAATTTCCCTTCCTTTTTTCTTTTAATTTGAAAACCTCACATGACTTATTATAATACGTGTCACCTAAAGCTTCAACATTATGGTATGATCAAAGAATGAGTAATTATTTAATAGAGAATTAAATCATGGGGTGATGAAGATCAGAGGTAGGAGTTGCTGTCAATTTAATTAAGATGTTGGTCGAATGCCATTAATGTTTATTTATTTTTTATTCATTCTAATGATTGACTTGGTCATGTTTGATTTTTCCTCTTCTTCTTGATTTACTTATCTTACGGGGTAGTGAATGGTTCTTTTATTGAATTTTCTGAGAATTATTGTATTGTATATGTTTCATAATTTGACAAATTCTGGAAAAGAATTGTATTCCATGCATGTAAACAATAATGCTACTATATATTCTAAGTTTTCCTTCTTCAATTTGGTGCATTCAATGTGTTTAGTTAGTAGTTAGTACTTCACAACTCTTCTCATTAAATTGCAAACTAACGAACGTTATTGCTTGAAAATTTTCTAAGTGTCTTGTGTTTAAATGTTTCTGCAGAGGAAAATGGAAATGGTTACTTTGAGACCAATGGAAAGAACAATGAGCTTCAAGAAAGGAAGAAACTTTGATGAGTTTTATGAGCCCCAAAGGAATGATTTGGATGAAGATGAAGTTGTTAATTCTGAAGAATCTACAACATGCTTGAAGAGAAGAAAAGTTGGGAACTTGAAACTTCAAACCACATTCTCATTCAAGTACTTATTACTCCCATCAGAGAATCATTGTGATGATTCAAAAAATGAGAATAGAGTTGGAGGTGGTGGTGGTGGCATTATTGTAAATAATAATGAGCAAAAACCAACAATTGTGGTTCCAAAATCAGAATTTTGGTTCTCATCACCAAAGCCAATTAGGGAGCTTGATGTTGCTGCAATAAAGCTTCAGAAAGTTTATAAGAGTTACAGAACCAGAAGAAATCTTGCAGATTGTGCTGTTATTTGTGAAGAGCTATGGTAAAGTTTCAGTATTTTAATCTTGATTTTGGTAAAGTTTCAATATTTTAAGTGTTTTATATTAATATATACTCCTTGTCTTCTTCCTATTTCTAACTAATTGTCTGCTTAGACATAGTGCTATATTAAAAAATATGATTCCACCTTAAATATTTTGTGTCTAAATATATTTATTTTTTAATTTTTTTAAAATAAGAGCCAAATGTTTTTACTTTTTAATAATATAAATATATAGGGTATTAAAATTCATGAAAGCCTTGCATATTCTAATAAATATATTCATTTAGATTCATTAAGTGAATAAAAACTTATTAATTCGAATTTTTATATATTTTCATAGGAGAGACATATATATAGAACCATGATTAATTACTACTATTTAATAAAGAATATAGAACATATTATTATTTATTAATATTATTTTGTTTGAAAAAATTGTAGGTGGAAAGCTTTGGACTTTGCTGCTCTGAACCGATGCTCAATCTCACACTTTGACTCTGATAAATCGGAAACAGCTGTTTCAAAATGGGCAAGGGCTAGGACCATGGCTGCTAAGGTATATATTATAACCCCTAAGAATCTTTGAATAAATTTGTCACATGACTATAATAATATCTTTCTTTTTTCATGAGGAATTTATATATATTATAAATTATCATCATCATATTTAAAATAAACAATTATTTATTTATTTTTTCTATTTTTATGATGATAAATAAATAAAATTTTCAATGTTTAGAAACTTAAAATATAATTAAAAATTTATTAAGAGAATATATATATCATTTATTTTATTTTAAAAAATTGTGGGTCCGGATTTTTTTTTCCTTTAAAATCACAATTATATATTTGACTGGGACCACAGAAAAGAATTCAAAGTTTTCATTCTCTTCCGACATAATTTCTCTTTGGTTAATGTAGTTATCAATAATATAAGTTTATGCTCCATTTTTGGTAGGTGGGAAAGGGTTTATGCAAAGATGATAAGGCGCAAAAATTGGCTCTAAGGCACTGGCTTGAAGCTGTAAGCTCATACGTCCAAACTTTGACTTATATATGACTTTTTAATTCACTTTACCATATATACTATATTATTATATTTTGGTATTGGTCAATGCTTATTACTTATTAGCTTAAGCATTAAGATTTGACTACAAATTAAAACAAGTATATTTATTAAGTGAAAATTATTAAAAATATATTTTTTAAAAATTTAATTATTTTTTTGATTGTTATAATTTTATTAAATTTATAACTAAATTTTTATATTTTTTTAAAAATTAAATCTCTATACTATTTTTTAATTTTATAATTAGATATTTTTTATGTTAAAAATATTAAAACTAATAAAATATTTTTAAAAAAAAATATATGTAGTCAAATATCTAATTAAATTTTTAAAAATAAATATTTTTAATTTACAGATAAATATTCAGTTATTTTTATTTTTATATTAAAAAAATTAATTATAAAATTAAAAATAATGTAAAATTTAATTAAAAATATATAAAATTTTAATTACAAATTTAATAAAATTATAAAAATAAAAAAGTAATTTATTTATTTTTTAACTATTTTGTCTCATTAATATGATGTTGATGTTGTTTTTGCAGATTGATCCTCGTCATCGTTATGGCCACAACTTACACTTATATTATGACATCTGGTTTCACAGCCAGAGTTCACAACCGTTTTTCTACTGGTAAATTATTATTATTATTATTATTATTATTATTATTATTATTATTATTATTATTGTTATGTGATAAGTTAATTAATTTTGTAATTTCATAATTTTATATTGGTGAAATGAAGGTTGGATATTGGAGATGGAAAAGAAGTAAATATTGAGGAGTGCCCAAGAAGTAAACTACACAAGCAATGCATAAAGTACCTTGGACCAGTAAGTTATTCATCACTTATTTTGACCTCATGAAATTCACAATGCCACAAAAATATATATATTATATACTAATCACGTGTAACCACAAGTCTGATTTTAGTAACTTTTAATTAATTTAATGAAAGTAGTATATAATTGAGTGATATATAAAACTTTTGCATTAATTAGTAATTTATCAAATCAAAGCAATTAAGTATTATTATGTCATTTTTTATATTGATGAAGTTGAGTGCGTTGACTAAGCAATGCTTGGTCAATTCTAGAGTGCTATTTGGTGCTTGGGAAAAGAGTCAGAAGACTAGCTTTGTTGACTATTCAATCAATTTAGGTACAAAAACCTTAGAGTAACTAATTAATAACAACATGATGACATATAATTTGTATTGAGTGCTTCAAGGAGACAAATGATTTTGTGATGCATTTTAGTAGCAAATAAATTCTTTTTAAATTTTAGTAGTAATTTTTAAGGATTTAATGAAGGTATCCTTTTAAAATGTATGTTAAGATTACTAATGAATTTTTCTATAACAACAAATAATATTTAAGTTTTTAATGAATTTCTTATTTATTTATTAAAATAAAATATTTAAAAATTTTACTAATAATAATTTTAACATCAAGCACATGTTAGCTAAATTCATTTCTTTATAATTGCAGAAAGAGAGGGAGGCATATGAAGTAACTCTGAATAGAGGGAAGCTTATTTATAGAAAAAACCAAGAGCTTGTTCACACTGCTGAGGGATCAAAGTGGATTTTTGTTCTTAGTTCATCAAGAATTTTGTATGTTGGTGAGAAGAAAAAGGGTCAATTTCAGCATTCAAGTTTTCTAGCTGGTGGTGCAACAATTGCATCTGGAAGAATGGTTGTCCACAATGGAGTTCTCCATGTATGATATACATTTAAATTAACTGTAATTTTTTTAATAAATGTTATGATGATATAAAAGTATAATTGATGATAATTCTTATATATTTATGCAGGCTATTTGGCCCTATAGTGGTCATTACCGCCCTACAGAGAAGAATTTCAAGGAATTCATAGGATTCTTGATGGAACATAATGTGGACATGACAAATGTAAAGGTGAATAATACATTAAATCACATTATTGAGACAAATCCCTTTGTTTGTATATAGACATTGGTTTCATTTTGGTCTTTTGATTTGAGGTCACCAAGCCCAATATTGTTGAATTTAATTAAACATAACCTTTTAATGTTAATTTGATGGGTTTTTGATTTGTAGAAATATGCAATTGATGATGATGTCCCACCTTCTACACCTCAATTTAAGTCCAAAGAAGGAAATGTTGATTCAAGTGATGACTC
Organism: Arachis hypogaea; assembly: GCF_003086295.3. NCBI lineage: Eukaryota > Viridiplantae > Streptophyta > Magnoliopsida > Fabales > Fabaceae > Arachis > Arachis hypogaea. The sequence continues at coordinate 6,673,018 of NC_092044.1, read as the reverse complement.
ATCCAATGGCAACAATAATTGTAATAATCAAGAAAATGTGGGTCATTTTGGTACCAATGTTGAAGATTCAAAACCCAAAGATAGCAAGAATTTATTGGGTAATAAATGGACAACAGGAGTTGGTCCTAGAATTGGTTGTGTGAGAGAATACCCTCCTAATCTCCAAGTTAGGGCACTTGAACAACTCAATTTTTCACCAAGAGTCAACCATGGAAGGTTTGACCTTAAAGCTCCAATTCCATCTCCAAGACCAAGTCCAAAAGTTCATCTATCCCCTAGACTTGCACAAATGGGTCTTCCAAGCCCAAGGGTAAATGCTACTCCCACAAATTAATTTCGATCCACGACGGATTAGTTCTTAATTTGTTGGGTTGGAAAATGCGATAAGAAACCAAAAAATTAGTTCCTAATTCCTGTATATGTTAGGGTTTTACATTATGTGATTCATCATTTTTTAGGCATAATGTGATCAATAACCATATTCTAATTTGGACCATAAGATTTAGTACAGAAAAATAGGATCATAAATCTTATACAGCACAAAGGATCTAACCACACAAGATTTATTTTTTCCTTTATTTATTTATTTTTATTTTGATGGTCCAAGATTTTTTTATTTGGTTTTTTCTTGGCTAGTTCTTTTGGTCATTCGGCTTCTATTGTATCATTTTTCCCCTTCTCCCCAAATTGTATTGTAGGAGATGGGTTAATCTTCCATACTTGTAAGTCAATTAATAATTTAATATGTAAATTACTTTTCCTTTGGTTTTTCTAATTTGTGCCTCAAAGTACTCCATTCAAATCCAAATAAATGGTTAGTTTTAAATAGGTGCATAAATTAATGAAAGGGGTTGATAATATCCTTTTTTTTAGTAAATATAATTTATTTTATTTTCTTTCTCATTACTTGCATAGGCATTTCAAAGTTTAAATTTAATTAACTGACTATGCAAAAAAAAATTGTATTATGGCACATGCAAATTAGTGAAAAAATATATTTACTATTTCTTAAAAATTTTTAAATAAACAAATACAATAATACATAAATATTTACAGATATCTTTTGTTTATGCAATTCTTAACCAAATAGAGAATCCTAAAAGCTTGGTTACTTGGTTTGGATTTAAATAAAAAATGTACTAAATTAATTAAAATTTAATTAGGTGAATTTTGGATCAAGTTCAACTTTTTTTTAACTCGGATTTAAATTTATCTAATCCGTTTAAAATTAATTTGTAAGATGAAACCTGATCATGTCCAATCTAAATAAGAACGAATTCAATCCATTTTTACAAGATTATGTGTTAAATACTAAAATTGATTAAATTGAATTTATTATCCAACCAATTTGAGTTACTTGTGTGGCCATCTTACTCATTTTAGTCGTTTGTTTAAGTAAGTGTCGTTGATTTGAATTTTATTTTACACATGCAGCAATTTATTAGCCAGTGACAAACCTTTAAATAAATTTCAGATACGCGATAGAATAGTCATTAGTTGTTGAGTTAAAAAATACCGGGACACAAAAAAAATGAATTCGTCCGATTTTAGTAAAGAACACTCTACTATACAGATTAAAATTATATAGAAAGAGAATATAATTTTTTTTAGTTATTTTTTATTATATTATTATTATTTAAAGTATAGACCATAATTTTTCAAATATTATCTCATCCCATAAAAAAAAATTCGTAAACTTACATCTTTATTCTATAATTCAGCTTTTAGTAGAATAATGGGGTTATCCATTCTTTTCTTTGTGATGAAGGTAAGTATTGTAGCCATTAAGCACGCATGCAGTTAGGGATTGCGTCAGTGATGCGCATAATTGGTCTCACATTCTACATTCGAATAACATAGACCAACAAGGAACTTGGAACCCTGCATCTGCCTCTGTTACATGCGACTTATTTGCATTCAATTCACTCAGCATATCGAAGTCAAGATTTGGCTCATGTTTCCAAAAGACAAACCAAAAAGAAACCTTTTTTTTAAAAAGTGGATCAACATTTTGCTTGGTTCAATAATGACATAAAACCCCCCTTCATAGTCATGAGCTGAATTGACCAAATTGGCAAATTCTCATTGTGCTGCCAATGATTCTAGACACAATATTATTTTTAATCTTCTTTTTCACATGCTAAATAGTAATTTTCCCTTGTTAGTGCCTAATTCATGGGAATTTTACTTAATAAAGAAAATTTTTACATTCACAAGGTATGAGTTGTCTTACACCAAATTATGGCTTTCAGGAGTCCCATTCAACTCTACAATTGTCTATATATGAAAGCATGCATTGAATTATTTATTTAACTACCAATTTAGTGATCCGTTAATAGGAGTTTAGACTAGAATTGTAGAACAATTACATAACTTTAATTATTAGCTACGTGTTTGAAGGTGATTAATAGATTAGATGCACTGACTTTGGCATCTCCCATTGTCAAAGCTGGTAATCAGATTAGATGGAGAACCTGACTAATGTTTCTTACTCATCCTGCTAAGAGAATAGTCCAATCTTTAACAATGGGAATCTTAGGGTGCATGAATGAATTATGTTTTTATATTCATTTTAGATAATAGTTATTTAATTTTTAATTAGTCAATCGTCCTTGTTTTGTTAATATTTCGTCGTAAAATTATAGAAAATTAACTTTTGACTTGGCTAACTCTTCTCTTTTTTGTTAACATTATTTTTTTTGAGTGAAGTATTATTTTTATCTCCAACGTTTGGAATAAGTCTTATTTGTGTCCCTAACGTTTAAATCGTCCTATTTGTATCTCTAACGTTTATAAAAGTGATTCAATGTTATCCTACTATCAATTATACTAACAAATCATATTATATTTTTCAATTATTCTTACTTGGATGTATTCATTTTCAATTAAGTCTCACTTGGATGTGTTCGATTTTAATATTATACCCACTATTTGTGTTTAGATTCAATTATATCCCTAGAAAAGTGAATTATGTAAATATTGTAGGAATTAATTTTAACTTTTGATGGGTTATTTTTCGGAGTGGATCATCGATTCTATATCAGATATTTGGATTTTAACTTCAAGAAGAGATTTTTAAAACTCAAACTAAAGCGTTTATGATGTGTAATTGACGGGAGAATAATATTGAATCACTTTTACAAACGTTAGTGATACAAATAGGACGATTTAAACATTAGGAACACAAATATGATTTATCCCAAATATTGGAGACAAAAACGATATTTTACTTTTTTTTTTTAACAATTATTCTTGCTATTCACACTCATATCTATGTTCCCTTTTCGCTCCATCCCTTCTTTCTCCTCTCTCTCACTCTTGGTTTCTTCTTCCTCTATCTGTGCACCAGGTCTGGAATCGGCCTCAATGCCCAATGCCTGATTGGGTTTCGCAAGTCTCATTATCTATTTTATATTTTGACTTATATAAAGTAATATTAGTATTGATTTAAATAATAAAAAATTAGAGATCGAATTAGTTTTGTATTAACAGACATTGAAATAGAAATTATTCAATTTGGCAATGAAACTATTTGGAATAATAGAGAGTTACAATATTTTTTAAGAAAAATTATTTGTTATATGGAGAAGATTTTTTTGGTCTAAAATTTATGGTAAAGAGATGATTTGTAAAATAAATTATCTGGAGACTTTTATTCCTATTAATAATTCTAATGTCGAATGTATAAATTGTTTGGTGCTTAAAGTTAGAGATCCCTTTTAAATCTCTTAAGACTTTTTTTTTCTGCTTAGTTGTTTTAACTTTTAAATTTTAAATAAAAAAATAAGTCAATATTACTTATTCGTTGGAGTCTTAATAAAAATAAAATCAATATTATTCTTTTATTTGAAAATTTAAAATTTAATAAAAATTAATAGTCTAATATAAATAGAGTAAAATAAGATTTTAGTCTCTATATATACTAAAATTACGACTCTTACTCATAAGAGAATTGTTATTCAACCTCAATAAGAATTTAGTAGATTTTTATTGAAAAATATTAAAGCATTCCACATTAAAATTAGAAATAATAAATGATTATAGAGATCAAGAACCGAATCCAAATCAAAAATAAAAATCTTTCGATTATGTTCACAAATTCATATGCGCGTTCATCGATTCTTAGGTATCTTTTTCAATGATAAAGATGCTGATATTTTGAGTTTGATCGAAGTGGAGGAGCGAAGATCTCATCGTCATCATCCACATTGTCATTGTATATGATGGCACGTCCATCACCATTCCTCAATCGCAAGGTGTCTTTTGACATCAGAATTGGGACTTGTATGGATGGGAGTAGATTGTTGAAACATTTTAAAAAGTGCAAACTGCATTAGATTTGCCTATTTATTTGCTGATGTTTGTTGTTGTTTTTTTATTAGAGTAAACTGTTATTTCTATTTAAAAAAGTTAAAAATATTGATATATCTATTTATAGAAAAAAAAATTACTATTTATATTTATGAAATATGGGTTTCATACAACAAAATTATCTAAACACTAAAAAATTACATAAAAACTCTAAATTACCCTTATTATCATTATTTTTAACTTTTCATTGAATTCAGAACAGAGTGCTATCATCTAATACCCATACAACAAATCAATTGTCAAACTCAAACACGCTATGTGGAAAATTAAACAACCCTCACCTAAGCCAAATTCTGAGAGGCAGGAGTGAGCTTGTTCTGTTTCGGCAAAAGAGACATTAATTACGATATTTACTTTAAAGATTCAGTGATTGAGAAGCTGATGATGATGGTGACGTCGTCGGCAGCTCCTTGGAGTAGAAGAGAGAGTGATAATAGGGGCTGAGTTAGGGTTCGGTGGAGGAGGTGCGAGATTGGTGAGTGGCTCGCTAGCAGTGGTCTGAATCGAGAGAAAGAACGACTAGGACGGTGAGGGTGGCTCGGGTTCGTTGTAGATGGTGGAGACGATGGTGGTTCGTGGCAGTTCTGGCGGCTGGAAGTGCAGACGGCGATGATGACAGGGCTGTGATGGTGGTTCAGAGGTCTCTGGTTTTTGAAGAGGAAAGAAGAAGAGGAAGAAGAGAAGGAGAAGTGAATTAGGGTTCAGTGGTTTAAAACAGATGGCGAAGAGACAGAAAAAGAGAGAGAGAGCTCGCCGTGGTTTTAGTTCACAAAGGGGACTAAGGTGGTGGCGGCTGGCGCGGTGGCCCATCGACGGCAATAATTTAGTGATGAGGAGAAGGTAGCCACGTTAAGTGAAGAGATGAGAGGGAGGGCACTGTGGCTCTAGGATTGTTGGCGGCAGCGAAACAAGGGCTGGTGCGAAGATCTCCTTGTTGGCGAGGGCGAGACAGGAAAGGAGAGAAGGAGGGGTGGCCACGGTGAAAGGAGGACGGCAACAGATGGGGTTAGTGGTGGTGGTGGTGGTGGTGGTGGTAAGGTGATGAGCATATGAGAATGATGGAGTGGTTAATGAGGAGGAAAAAGATGATGTAGATGAATGATAAAGATAATTTGGAGTTTTTATGTAATTTTTTAATATTTGGATAATTTTGTTGTATAAAATCTATGTTTGATGAATACAAATAGTAATTTTTTTTATAAATAGATATATCACCGTTTTCAATTTTTGTAGGTAGAAATGATAGTTTACTTTTTTTTATTAATTCCCTAATTGGATTATAAGAATAAAAAAAGTTTTTAAAAAATATGTTAAGGTTAGCTATTATTTTTTTTAATTAGACTCTTGTAATAACTAATAAGTAATGACTCAATACCTTAATTGAGTTTATTGTTAAAAATGCTAGAAGGTCAGTTTTTTTAGTTAAAAATAAAATAAAATAAAATAATTTTAACTCAAATATAAGATGAATGGAAAAAATGATCGATTACTTAATAAAGTAAATATTTATATGCAGATGTTTATGTAAAATTAATAATTAAAAAAGTTAAATAATAATTTAATTAAATATATTAAATTATTTAATGCTTCTCATTTCTCAATTAGTATACAACCGGACCGTTTAACATTTGTTTAACATTTGTGTTTGATAATTATGAGATGAGTTTTTCGATTTTGAGGTTGGAATTTGAAGCCCATTGAGCTGAGAATATTTGTACGAGATATTCGCGTTATACGGCACCGTTTTCACCATTCAGAGGTCGCATTCATGAAAAGGTCAACTCATAGCGGTACACGTAAGGTGTAAGACAGAGAAAACAAAAAGAAAAGTCCTCGTATCCGTTATGTTCTGTTTTTGTTTCTTTTGGACACTTTTTCGCACACATTTCAAATTTCAAAAAAACTTCTCTTTCATTCTTCTCATCTCCTCTTCACTCTTAAGTCTTAATTAAACCAACCAAACTCAACAACATTTTGCATTCTTCACATTTTTCACAACCCCATCAATAAAAATCTGATCTTTGTCCTTTGCTCTCAAGTTTTTTTTCTCAAATGGGTGGCTCAGGAAAATGGTTTAAATCACTCATATCTCACAGAAAGCCCTCCACCAGCGATCAAGTTTGCAACTTCATCACAATCTTCTTCTTTGTGTGTGTTTGGTTATGCTTTTGTGATTCTTATTTATCATTTTCTTACAGGAGAGGGGTGGTGGTGGTGGTGATAAGAGCAAGAAGAAATGGAAGCTATGGAGAAGTTCTTCAGAAGGGTTTGGTTTTGGATCCTCGACGAAGAAGGGTGACGGTTCTCACAAGGCTTTTTCTTCTTTGGTGGATGATGAAGTTGCTTTTAATGCCGCGGTGGCAACAGTGGTGAGAGCGCCCCACAAAAATTTCATGGTGATCAAGCAGGAATGGGCTGCTATACGCATTCAAGCTATTTTTCGAGGCTTCTTGGTAAGTCACCGTGTCCACACGCTTTGATGTTTTTGATCAATTTCAAACTTTTTGTATGATGGTGATCCTGATGCTCCTTGTTCTTCGAGGGAATTTTTATTTATTTTAGTTATTATGTGTGTTTAATCTTGATTTGTTTAATATGAAAATCATTGATTTGGCCTCACATCTATTTAGACTGTAGCCTTAGGGGACACTATTGCGTAAAAAAGGCAAAATCTTCCAATCCATCAATGCATTGAAAGTTTGAATTTTTTTTTTTTCCTTTAATCACAACTCTCAACTTCTAATTCTAGTATCTTTAACATGCAATAGTTAGTTGATGTTAAATTACTAAAATTCCGGATCAGGTAAGGATCAGGATTCCTAAGATCACAGCATGATCTTTTGCAGAAGAATTACTAACTAGATCCTAATTTTGAATGAGTTCAACCATGGTAAGACTTTGACCTATTGAAGCTTAGTCCATGGTAAGACATCAAGCCACAATTTTTTCTAGTTTCCTAAGGAATGCTTGAGGACAATGTTGGTGGGGTTCGATTTGACCAGAGAGAGAGGTAGTTCATAGTTGCAAACTTGATCCTTGTGTTAGTATGTTAAACTTGTGTTCCATGTTATTGTATTTGTATTTCTCTTACTTGTTTATTTTGAGTTTTTTACCTTAATTATGCGATGAATGTTGCAGGCAAGACAAGCTTTGAGGGCGTTGAGGGCAGTGGTGAGGCTGCAAGCTATATTTCGCGGAAGGCTAGTGAGGAAGCAAGCTGCTGTTACTCTAAGGTGCATGCAGGCTCTTGTTCGAGTTCAAGCTCGCGTCCGCGCTAGGAATGTGAGGAACTCTCCAGAAGGGAAAGCCGTGCAGACACTATTAGATCAGTACCGCAACCAAGCTGATCCTATTAAGGAGGCTGAGGTATTGTAAAAGCTTTTTAAATTCCTCCCCCCAAAAAAGATTCTCTAATGGAGAAAAATACTCATGTCATCCAAAGATATATATACATAACACTCAAATTAGTCCTGCACTGATCTTAAATGTCAATGTAGTCTCTCTTTTTTGAAATTGATATAAATTTTTAGTTTTCTTAGACATCAATTTGTTCTAATTGATGCAAATTTCTTTCAAAACTAACATCTTTCGCGGATCACTTGGCAGTTGGCACATTTGTTCTTGTATGTTTGGTTCCAATTCAAGTTGATATTGAGATGTTTCAAATGTATGAAAATTTTCAGGACGGCTGGTGCGACATTCCAGGAACAGCAGAGGAAGTTAAAGCAAAACTTCAAATGAGGCAAGAAGGAGCAATTAAGAGGGAGAGAGCAATGGCATACTCAATGTATACCAAGGTAATGTATTCGAGCTAAGAATTTAAATATACATGTGATGAGATTCAAGTTACTTTCAGAATTCAAGAAAGTTTCAAATCATACTACTAACTATCCATTATAATTTCCATTATTCTAGATTTCTATTACTTAATTCGATTAAATGGTGAACGAAATACAGTTCATTACTTAATTCGATTAAAATTGTTTGCTTTCAGCAATCAACAGTGTGTGCTAGTCCACGCTCGAGAGCTTCCAAGCCAGTCACACCTCTCAAGCAAGGCAGCCTAGACAATAAGAGCTCACGATTGAGCATGTTAGAGCGCTGGATGGCAACAAAGCCATGGGAGAGCAGGCTAATGGAGGAGAACAATTTCGGCTCGCTTGACATGACTCCAGTGTCTGGAAAATGTGATGATCTTGTTGCTCCCTTCAATTCACATCAACAAACCTTCAATTCACATCAACAAAGAGGCTTATCCAAAGCAAGAAGCAGCGGTGCAATAACAAGAATTTCTTCCAAGTCTCTCACAACTACTCAATCAACTCCATCTTCTTCGGGTGTTAGCTCCGAATGCATGTATGATGATAGCCCTGCCTCAACCTCTTGTACATCTGGATCACTGCCATCGATCAACAATGTTGTGGACGAAGCAGCAGAGGATAGAAGTGTTAATAAACCAACCTACATGAATCTGACAGAATCAACCAAAGCTAAACTGAAATCTTGTAGGTGTTCCTCTCAGAATTCAAAGAGACTCTTAATGGATGACTGTCATTCTCATTGCTCAAGATCAGAATTTCTAAATGGAGACAATAGAAGCAGTTGTGGATCCTATCCTTCAGTCAATTCGTGGAGGGATCTCTACGCAACACCTTCAAGAGCAAGTTATCAGAAACGCTTAAATTCGGATGATAAGTAAATTGACATTCCAGTGGCTGGTGATAAAAGGATGTTTGGTTTAGCATTCAGAAAGCTTTGAACCATGATTCAGGAAAAAGATTGTCTTTGATGATAATGTTTGCTTGAATAAGGATTCTGGAGTTTTGAAAGCTAAACCAAGCATGACATAAGTCTGTTAGAAGTGTGTTCTTTTGATGAGTCCAACAGCTTGTTGTTCATTGTCACCTTTAATGTGTGCACAAGTTCACATGTGAAAATTAGCATTTTGTTTCAAGTTTTCTGTTTTAGGAAAAAACTTATGTTTGCCCTTTTTTCTTTTGAAAAAAAAAAATCTGCAAAAGATGAAACCCTCCCTTCCCTACCTCAAATTACTAGAAGCTTGTGTAATTTTGTTTGGATGTAAGGATGACTGTGTGTATGTTGAATGAAATGGAGCCCTGTTTTCATTGTTAATGTTCACTTTCTTACTTCTATTTCTAAGAAATATTTTGCCAATGATGTGAATGCACTGGACTCAGTGTAGCGTGATACTAATACATGCTCACAGCGACACAAGATTCAACATCCATATCATTTTTCACGATGTGTTTCAACTTCCAAGCCTTTACCACCTGTTTCACTTCCTTGCCAGAGATCTCTGTTCTCTCTCTTTTTTTTTGACACCAAAAAAGAGAACATGCCTTTAGAACATCCTCAGCATATATCATCGTTTGGCTCATCCTAAATTGTTTGGGTTTACTAGAACATGATATTAGCATCTACAAGCAAGTTTCATGACTATTGTTATTTTCATGTCTTGCATGGCTCTGGGGGCTATGGCTGAGCCATTCTTCTTCCAAAAACTATCACATGAAAAATGGCCATTTTATCGAAAAGCGTGTACAATTTTAACTTTTAAACTACACATTTGGAAATGAAAAATGTTCACACATCAATACATCACCATGATCGTCCATTCATCTGATACAAGTCTAGTCCAATAAGAAAAGGGAGACCCGAAAAATGAAATCACTATCGAATTTGTCCATTCTAGACTTGCAAATTATTGCATCTATATTCGAGAATCACAACCACAATATAAAAATATCCATACATAATAGATGCCTCAATATTTTGCTCATTTGCATACTGCACCAACAAACATCCCCAGTTCCCCATCCCTGTTCAAAAGAGATCTGAAGATAACAAAGTTCAGCATCTTTTGCTGGATCATATCATGAACTGCACTAAGTTCTAAATTTGATGTCTTGCTCCAAGTCAACGACGTTAAGCTGTAATCCTAAACCTACCCTTAGCTATTCTTCTTGCAATTACTCTTCTGCCACCCTTGGTTGCCTTCCTGATCATGTAGAAGAAAAATTATTTCATCAACACGGCACAGATCTGTTGAGGATACTTGAGTGAATTTTCAGAAACAATTCTAATAAAGAAAATTTTAGAAAGTAGTATTGGACCAACACTAGATTGGTTGTGTGAAAGACAGGCTTGTCCACTTACTAATGGTCTCGAGTTGAGCCACACATAGTCACATATGGAATGGATTCTCGGAAGGGTCTAAATAACAATGACAAACACAATAAAAAGAGGTAGTACTTGGCAGTTGGGAATAGTAACATACACCAGGTATGCCACCTTATGTGGTCATAATCTAAAATGTTATACTTATTTAACCTTTTGTTTTCTTAGTTAAGAAAAACAATTGGGATGATATTAAATGCCCCCCATGGCCAATATCAACCTATGCTTGCCCAAAAACAGAGCAATCACAGTCTAGAGACACAAGCAACACAAGGAAAAATATTACTCAATGTGGTGTCATATTCCATAAAACAATTTGCATACAACTGAAGAATTCTAACAGATATATGCAGAAGGACATAGAATGAAATTGAACGATGTATCAAAATTCAGTGACAATCTACTTCATCCAAATTCTTTGTGTATGCATCATTAGCCTTAGCATAGAGTATGTACATTCATGTGAAAGAAGAAAGGATAAATAGTCATATTTTCCCATCTCTATAAAGGAGACATACACAAAAGTATTTACCGAGCAAAAAAACCATGATTCCTCTTTCGTCTAATGATGCTAGGTTGAAATGTCCTTTTGGGGAATAAAATCATTGGATCATCTGAAGAAGCATCTCCTACAGAACAGAATAAACACTAATTAGAAAGAAATCTTTTAAGCTGGAATAAGTGTAACCAACTGCTTTAAAATTTTCAGAAAACAAGTGTTAATGTCAACCTAGTGTGGGAAATATACTTCTGAATAGATATGCAAAGCATGACATGACAATTGGAGTGCGTGATAAAGGCTAATTGGATCACCAATGTGACATTATTCCCTTTTTTCCTTGATAAGAACTCCTTTAACCCCACTTATCTCAAGGCTTGCAACCTAAACCAACAAAATAACAATAACTCAATGACTTTAGTTCCACGAGTGCTTCCTCATAACAAACACTACGTTGACATGAAGATAATGAGAAAAAGCGTCAGTCTTTTCTTCCCAAAATGCAACTGAAGCCAAAGTAACTGTCATCCAAGGAGGCATTACCCCATCTGCTTGGTACACAAAAATTATTGTTGTCGAAGAGATGGCACAGCTGCATGCCTCTTATCTTGGATGAATATATAAAATTTGTATTTGAGTAAACCAGTGATACACAATCCAGCTCCAGGTGCATATAGATTTCCTTCTCTGTTCTATCAAAAATGGATACTCCTTTGATGCACATACCGTCAACATAAATCCAAAAAAGCCAAACTATCAGCAGCCTATTTTCCACAATATCTTGCCTTAGGTGGTATTAAGTATGAACATCTTCAGATAAGACATGTAAAGGCTCTAGTTATGAAATTGGATCATATGGATGATAGTCTTATAGCTAGAGGTACATACATGGAGGAGGGAGACCGAACAAAACATCAAAAGAAACTATTAACAGAGATCTAAAAAATGAATGGTTTAAACATTGGTATGATGTATGATAGTACGGTTGGCATCATTTGATCAATGTAACTGAGAGCACACAAAGTGGGACAAGGTTTATTTGTTGCATAACAAAAATAAAATCCCCAAAACTTTAGCATTGAAGATCCTTTCTCATATACTTTGTCTTAAAAAGCACAACTAAAACCCAGAATTGAAGTGATCCTCTTCTTATCATATCTTTTCATCTTCAAGTGACATTTCGACCAACCACAAGCCACAGCAGGAAAAACCAGAGTCAAATATTTCTAGTCTTCTAGTTCTAATCAAGCTGAACCGATTAGAACAAAATGTGTACAAAATGAACAAATTAAACGATGAAAAAGACTGTAAATGAACAAAATGTGTTGCAGAACCGATTTTATCCTTCGATAAAATAAACGAACCGAATCAGAATTCACATTTCAAATGAAAATGAAGTGATAGAGAAGAAGAAGAAAGAAAGAAACAGTTGATAGAGAGTGAAGTGTACCATTTGGTAAGAAGAAGCGGAGAGAGGGAAGGCCGCAGGGGTAAACGAAACCTTCGGTGTAAAGCTTCTTGATCGATTCGGCGTCGTTTTGGGGAAATTGTGGAGAGCTCGGGATCCTAGTGAGGGAAGGGAATAGCTGCGGCGAGATTTGAGGGTAATTGAGATGCGGTAGTGGAGTTTGATTGAGAAGCGATTTCGAAATCTGATTTAGGAGAGAAGCTCCGCTTCTGAGAAGGGTTTTCGACGCCATATTTTAGTGCGTGGAGTTTCAGAGAGCCAGCGATAACTAAACCCTAGAGAGTGTTGCATCGAAGGAGACGATGAAGAACAAAGAAGCTCATTTTTTTTTTTGGATGATAGAACAATTGGGCCCAATCGGGCTGTGGTCTTGGACCGGAATGGTCCAAAGCGGAAGATTGGACTTCTACATTTTTTGTCTTTTGCAAAGAAAAAGTTTCTAGAGCAGACTATTTTTTAATCAATTTTAGCCAATTTCACTTCCTTATTTTTCTTTCCCACGCTTTCATTCACTCATACATACTAAAAATGACTTACTAAATCGGTAACTATATATTTATATATAAATATATATTAATATAATTTTAACTTATTTTTAATGTATATTTTATATTTTAATATCTATTAATTTCAAATAAATAGTTTGAAGATTTTTAATGGTGTATTAAGTATCTAACGTTTTAATGTGATAATTTTTTATTTTGATTTTTTTAAAGTCACTAATAGTGTTGTGATTTCAACAAAGAAAAATAAAAAAAGAAAATTGTGAATGTAAAAGATAAAATCTTATTCTTTAAAAAATTAGCTAAAATTTATTGTTAAATAATTTATTCTCTAGTTAAGCTTAAAAGAGAATAGTGAGATTAAAGAAATATTGATGTTATATTTAGTAGAAGAAAAAGATCATCTTTTGTTACAATTAAATGTGTTTAACAAGATTATAGCTTGTTTTAGAAAAATTGAGGACAACAGAATTTAATTATAAAAACTCATCTTTATCATCTTACATAAAAAAAATTTAAAATTTAGAATTTCATGTATTTTATTGAAATCCTTTACCCGAGAAATATTAAATATTAGTTTTTATTTATTATTGTATTTTTATTTCTCCATTTTCGAAACTAACCATGATAGTTCAGCTGGGAAGAATAAACAACCATCTTCATTCTTCAATCGGAGAGTATTATCGGTATTGGCACCACCCACCACTTTTCCCTCGCCTCAGGTTCTCTCTCTCTCTCTCTCGTATTGGATAAAGTATTGGCTTTTTTGTTGTAGGGAGTTTGGATTATTGACAGAAACTAGATTGCCTGATAACAGTTTAGGTCCATAATTTACTGTTGTGGCTTTCTGGGTATGTCTGATTGATTCAATGTTTTTAAAAGGGAATGCATGCCATGGAATTTGAAACTTCTAGTGATTTTGTTGATGGGCAATGAGAACTATTTACTGTATAGTTTAGAGAACTGTGTGAGGGATTATGCTTGCTTAACATGTTAATTACCAGCAACATGTGGGGATTTTCATGCTTCTTTTTGTTAAGGGGAAAACCAAAAGGTTATGAAAGAGGTCCTTATTACTTGTGAGGGAATCGTGAAAATAGAGTTGGCTGAGTTTTAGCATTGTAACTACTTGCAAGCTCTAGGAGTAAGGAATGGAGATGTTCTATGGCATGAGATAGTAATGTCTTGGAGGTTAAGAACTGATCATGCCATGTCTCAGGGGAATTATTCTGGATGCGTTTTACTGAGTGATAGTCAATATTCAAATTGAGTAGATAAATAGATTAATGCTCTGAGGCTTAGGCAAAATTTACAATCACAAATTGCTTGTCAAACTAAAAGGAAAGTTGTCTTGGAATATAAGGTAGCAGTGCACTATCATTGTGATTCATGAATGTTGCATGGATATAGATCCTTGTGCATATATCTTTGGTATTCTTCAAGTCAACGTTAATGCTAGCAAGTTAATTCCATAGCTATTAATGTATCATGGACAGGTTCTATTGCTTTTCTAAATGGAGGTCAGTGAAGATCCTGGGCCGATTGATAGTCATGTACTTTATGATCAAGATAATCATGTTTCTTCAGCAATATGGGATGGACAGGTGGATGATGGATTTTATTGTAATGTTATGTTATGTTTTGTTTTTAAATTTTCGTTTTAGTGGCTAGTATAGTAGTATGATCATATTATTCATGCCAAATTCATAGGAGCGTGGTGTTCTTAGATGTCATGAACACACTTCAATGCTTGATCAGTGGAAGCTTATGCCTATACAGATTAAGTTAGTTGAGAAGGCTGGCTTTGGCTACCTGAGGTTACTTCCTCCAATGAGTCTTGACAATGCACTAATAGCTGCTTTGGTTGAGCGGTGGAGGCGAGAAACGAATACCTTCCACTTAACTGTTGGAGAAATGACCATAACCCTTGAAGATGTGGCGCTGTTACTTGGATTGGCTATCGATGGAGAACCTGTTATAGGCCCGATAAGCGCACCAAGTTCAGTTTGTGAAAAGTTATTAGGGAGAGTACCGGACGACCTGAATGGTGGAATGGTGAAGCTTACCTGGCTGAAGGAGTTCTTCTCAGAGTGTCCTGAAGATGCACCACCGGAAGAAATTGAGCGCTGTACTCGTGCTTACCTTCTATACCTTGTTGGCAGTACAATATTTTCTACAACGACGGGGAACAAAGTCCCCGTTATGTATCTTCCTCTGTTTGAAAACTTTGAAAAGGCAGGGAAGTTTGCATGGGGTGCAGGAGCATTGGCATTTTTGTACAGAGCACTTGGCAATGCCTCCCTTAAGTCTCAAAGCACCATTAGTGGCTGTTTAACTCTTGTACAGGTTACAAACATTACTTCCATTACTATTGAGATTTTCCTCCCACATTTTTGGTTCAGTTTGAGTACTGACTAGATTTCTAATCATGTTAGTGTTGGAGTTATTCTCACCTCAACGTTGGACAGCCAAAATTTAATCAAGAGCCTTATATTAACTCCTTTCCATATGTGCTTAAATGGAGAGGGAAAAGTTGTACCCGGACAAAATGTAATGTATTATCCTACAGAAAGGCTTTAGATTCTCTTAATGCTTCTGACGTAAGTCCTTAATAACGTGGCTTATTTCGTAAATTGTGTAGAAGGCGAGAGTAAATCTGCTTTAGTTTTAATGCACAGGTCCATTGGCTGCCTTACAAGGATATGGACTATACGACCATACCAGAGGATATAAAATCTAGTCTGATTTTACGGGCTTCTAGGACAATGCTGTTGTGTTTTGATAAGGCAGAAAGACACCTTCCAGATCGATGCTTAAGGCAATTTGGCATGCATCAAACAATCCCCAAAGATATAGAGCGGTGGGAGAGGAAGGGTCGTATAGTGGATCATGGGATCGATTTAATAGGAAAAATGGACTTGGCTATCAAACAATGGTCAGAGCGTTGGCATACTATTGCCAAAGGTGTTGATATTGTTGACGAGGACAGGTATATGCAGTGGTACCAGAAGATTACTCGTAAATTCATTGGAAGAGTGACATCATCTCTCGAGTCAGAGTATCAAAGAACAGTAAGTCTTGGCTGAATTATTTATCATTACTCATCTTTCACTTGAATGAAACTAAAGTACTAAACCCTAGAGTTTATCTTCAGGAAAAAAGTGGTGTTGGATAAATGAAACTAAGTAAAAATTATTAGTCCCATAAGTTCTTATAAGATACTTTTACAAGTTTAATTTCTACACACTCACTTTGCAAAACTCTTTTATACTGACATCTAATGCGGAAATTGCTGTCTCATAGATGATAAAAATGGTTTCTTTTTGAGAAGTAAACTGTTTTTGTCTATATGACTACACTTAATTAGATGTCAATGTAAAAATATTACATTTAGAATGTATAGAAATTAAGCTCTATTTTTTTCCCTTAAAAAAGGAATTTGGTTTTCTAGTTTTCCTCATAGGCTAACAAGTCATTTGTTTTAAGGTTTTACTCCTTAAAAGAAGATATGCTATGTATCGATAACTAAATGTTTTACAGGTTACTGCAATGAGGGAAATTGCAAGCATTGCTGATTTAGTCTCAACAGAAGGATTGGATTCTTATAATACAGAATTGCTTAATGGGGTTAAGAACATTGTGCATAAATGTTTAACTGAGCAAATCGACGAAACACCAAAGGAGAAAATGACAAAGAAAGGTAATCGAAAACGGAGGCAAAAAGACCACCTGAGTGTGGAGTATGAATAGAACCATTATAGAGGAGTTGCTGAAGCTAATTCTTACTTTGGTCACTAATATTTAGAACTTAGGGGTAGAAAAGGAGCTAAGATATACATTATACAATCAAATGGTCAACACCATTTTACCAGAACATATAGAAGATTATGAAATTTATTATTAGGGAACACAGATTTGAGACATTGGGATGCAGATAGTTAACTACTGTAAAGCTCCATGTTTCAATGTTATAGGCGTTTGTTAAATGTTTTATTGTTCATTTCCTTGTTCTTTTTAGTTTTATTTCCTGATTTGGAATGTGTGCAATTACTAAACCGAATTGGTGTTATTACACCAACTAAGCAACTATCATCGGAGTCGGAAGATTCGAAGGTGGAAGGAGATACCTAAACTTGCAAAAAGATCAAGATTGAAAATGAAATTTGAGAATTTGGATGCAAATATTTTGGAATCCCTTTTAGAGTCTATCTAATAGAATAATGCCAATCATATGTTTATTTTAGTGAAAACATTGTCTTTTCTTGAGTTGTTATTTTTTTTTTTAGTTCTTTTCGATTATGTTTAGAATTTTTTAAAATATAAATTGAAGTTATTTGGTTATTACTTGTGGTTTTATTTTTAATTTAATTCACACCATTGATATTCTAATAATTTCTAATTTAATATTTAATATCATAAAGTTATAAATTTTTTTTGAATTATTGTTGATACAATTAAGCTAGTTATTAATTTTTAATGTGTACTTATTTTAAAAAAATCTAATTATAATTTTTAATTAAAATATTATGTTTATAATTTTAAATTTAAATTCAAATATATTTTTTTAATTTTTAAGTAAGTAATTAGGTTTGAGAATACTTTTTAAAAAATTATATAATTTATAAGCTATTATGCTAATTACAAAGGATTATAATAAAGTAAATAGAATTACCAGTCTTATTAAGATGTGAGGTTATTTATACTGTTAAAAAAAATATTTATCTTTATAGCAATATAAATAAAAAGTTCTTATGCTGACGTGGTGCTCATACATTGAATTTGGAAATTTATTTGTTTAAGTGTCGTCACTGAAAATTTTTAAAATTTTATTTATATATAACTTATTATTTGCTTACGTTGTTACCTTTTAAATTTTTAAATACGCTTTCTTAGGTTGTTGGGTATTTAATTTCTAATATTGTTGAACTAATAATTTGCTTAGGTGTCATCACTAAAAATTTTTAAAATGTTAATTATAAATTATAATTTATTATTTGGTTAAGTTGTTACTTTTTAAATTTGAAATAATCTTTCCCACAAATGGAGAGACTTTTTGCTGACGTGACACTCATATGTTGAGTTTCGAAATTATTTGCTTAAATGTCTTTATTAGAAATTTTTGTAATTTTATTTATAAATTAATAGATTATTTGGTTAGATTGTTAGATAATTATAAGGATTTAGTTTTTGAGTTTATTAACAAGATAGTTAGATATTTAAATCTTAATATTATTGAAGTAATTTAAAAAAATTAATATATAAATTATTCAGTTAGGTTGTTAGATATCAATAAAGATTTAGTTTTCAAGTTTATTAGTAAGGTAGTTAAATATTTAAATCTTAATATTATTGAACTAATTTAAACAAAGTTATTTATAAATTATTTATAAATTATTTTTAAATCAGGACGGTTGTTTAATAATAAAATTAACAATTTAAAAGTAATAACAAAATAATAAGAAGCAAGTAATAGTAAGAAACAAGTTCGAAAATAAAATAAGAAAAGCTTAAATTTAAAAATGGAAACAAAATGTTCTTTTAAAATAAAATAATAAAAAATTGAATTTAAAAGTGATTGTTACATTTTAAATTTAAGTTATTTAATTAAGTTGTTTTGCTTAGGTTGTTATTTTTTTAATTTTAAGTGATTTTGCTGATGTGGTTATTTTTTAAATTTTAAATTATTTGTTTAGTTTATTATTTTTTAAATTTTAAATTATTTACCGATTACTCTTTTAAATTATAAATTATTATTATTTGTTTAAGTTGTTACTTTTTAATTTTAAATTATTTATACATAAATTAAAATTAAAAAAAATACATGCTTCAGTTAAGAGGACTCTTGTGTCTCGATCCATGAATTTGCTAAGAGAAATCGATGACGGATAATCAATTATTTTTTTTAAATATCAACACTTACACATAATAGATGAGTAAAATAAAATTTAAGAATTTTAATATTAACTTCGATGTAAGTTTATTTATTTGGATTTGTTTCAAAATTTCATTCTATATATTCGAATTTATTTATTTTAGTATTTTGTATTTAAATTGTTATTTTAATTTTATTTTGTTACAAAAATTTTTGTAATATTTTTTTTTGTACTTGAAAGGTTTTAACTTGAATTTGAAGTTGGTCAAACGTTAACGTATGCTGAGTTTTCAAATCAATTTGTTTATGATAGCGAAGAAAAGGAATGATATCCACACAAGAGAGAGTATTCTATCAAGAGGTTAAACTATGTTCCACCGGGTACATGTGATGATATCTACTATATGAGAATTTTGTTAATTATTCAAAAATGTTGCACAATATAAGAGTCTATTAGGACATTTAATGGGATTACATATCCTAACTTTTAAGATGCTTTCTATTTTATGGGACTACTGTATGATGATAGAAAATTCATTGCAGTTATTAATGATGTCTGGTTATCAATTGAAAAAATTATTTGTAATGCTATTGATATCTAATAGTGTTAACAAATCAAATCGTATTGAAAATGCAACTTAGACGTTATTGGCTGACAGGATATATTATATATGAAGGGAAAAATATTGAAAAATTAAGGTATTTCACTATGTGGTAAATTATTATCATATGTAGAACTTTACTTGAAAAAATCACTGTTCACTAATGGTCATTTTTACATTGCTTTGTCAAGAGTTAAGAATCGCAATGGTCTTAACATTTTAATTCTAGATGAAGACAACAATCCAAACTCAACAACAACAAATGCCGTGTTCAACAAAGTTTTTAATAATATATATTTAGATAAGAAAATAGTATTTTCATTTTAATAACATGTTATGATTTATACTTTTGTACAAATATTTGTCGTAGATATAACTAATTTATTAACTATACTTTCAGACTTGAAATAAAATGTATATCATGAAACACAACATTATATGCCAATTATTTTTCTAATGAGGTTAGTAAAATATTAGGTTGCCTATAAATTTTTATTAGCCTTATAATATAAAATTTAGTGTCAAATTAACATGCTAATATTACAGTTATATATGTTCTTATTTTTTTCAAGTCAGTTTTTTTATGGCTCAAGAGTATTATAAACTTCAAACTGTTCCATTTGTATTTTACTTTGAATAAAGATAAAACAACATTTTAAGTACGTTTATTATATAATGATAATGATAGTGTTATACTAAACTTAAAAAATTTATGATTATTAAATATTATTTTTGATTTACCATGTCAAATTAAAATATAAATTTCGTGCATCGCACGGGTTTAATACTAGTATAAATTCATTTGAGAAAAGAGAAGTTTTCTACTCAAAGAAAAACCTGTATAATATTTTTTGTATTCTTTATTTTTTAATAACAAGATATTTTGTTTTCAATAATTTTTGTTTATATTTATTAAAATCATTCGGTACATTTATTTTATTAAATCACTTTATTTTTAGTTAATAAAATCTAATAATTCACAAAAATGATATATCCAATACGGACAAAATCAAACTAATTATAATTAAATATACTTCCTCTACTTATGGTTTGAAGCCGATTAAACGATTTCCATAGTTTAATTAAATAATATATATATATATATATATATATATATATATATATATAGTTAATAATCAAATATTTATTATTATATATAATTTATCTTAATGTGTATTTTATTTATCTAACTATCTAAGAGACTAAGAAAGTAATATCCCAAACTATTTTTTAAAATTATTATTGAGTTAAGAAATTAACTAAATTAATTAGTGATGATAAACATTATTTTTGGGCAAAATAAATAATTAGTGTTAAGTGTTAATAAGTATATGTTGCTAATTACTTATTTCATATTGCAGGCCAACAAAATTTCAAGCAGCCCAAATGGTATGAAAATGATATAGCAAGGCTGATGGATAAGTAATCAAGCACAGCCCAAGAGAATCAAAGCCAAAGGATCCAATGGGCCAAACGGGTGGCTTAATGAAAACCAGATCCAAGCCCGTATCCATCCCACAAAGCTTTTCATACAAGATAGAAGCTTTCATTCCTTCTCACTTGCTCTCACCACAGCAACGTACACTTCTCTAATCAAGTCAAATCATAGCATCAGAAAAGTAAGAAAGAGAAGGAGAGAAAAAAAAAAGCTTCATCCATAAGCTAGTGACCAAAGAAGCAAGAGAGAGAAAGAGTGAAGCTTGAAGCACAGAAGCTAAAACAGTAACTCCAAGCTAAATCAAGCTTAAGAAAGGTAATCCATCTCATCTTGCATGCATCAGATCTTCATCCCTTCTTCCCAACGCTCTGCAATATCCGAAAATGGCATTCAAAGAAAAAGTTGATCTCTGTTCTTCACTGCTACAAATCCACGGTCACAAGAGATTCTTGGGGACCAAGTTGCATCTCTATGGTTCAGATTTGGTTGACCATAGGAAAACTATTTCGGTTACTCCTTCATGGCTTTCGGTCAAGTTGGAAACGTCAGAAGGAAAGGTTCTACTTTGATGATTGAGAAGAAAAAGTGAGCTTGTGGGTTGGTGAAACTCAAGGCTCAAGATGTTGACCTTGGAAGAAGAACCAAGGAACATGCAAGGAGATAAAAAGAAGCTTGTTGTTCATTCTGAAGTAAGGAGAGATAACCAGTGAACTTGAGGTGTTTGTTCTGAGAGAGCTCTTTGAAGAAGTTCAACTAACTGGACAGTGTAACCTAATCAAAGGTGCATTCCGCCAGTATGAAGAACTGAATCAGAGGCTTGCTAATCTGGTTTTTCGCATAGCACAAAGGCTGTTGATGAAGTCAATCTCCTTCATGTTTTACTGCTTGTAATGTATTTTTCTAAGCTTATCTTTCTGTAATTTCTTGAGAGAAAAGGCATTGTGAGAAAGCTTGAGAAAAAGCCAAGAATTGAAAAAGGCTGAGAGATACACTTTAGAGAAAAGCCTAGAGTTATTTTCAGATTTCTTTAGGTTAGCTAAGTGTCTTGTATCTTGTACCTGTTTGGTATCCCTTTCTTAGTTGGGTTAGCACTAAGAGTGAATAGTTGAGTGTTAGCATAGCCAATGTCAAGTTAGGTTAGAACTTGAGTGTGAAATTGGTGTATGTAATACTGTTAACTATAGTGAAATTCTTCCATAGTTGTGGAGGAGACTGGATGTAGGTTGCATAGCACAAAGCAACCGAACCAGGATACATGCTGGTGTTAGCTTTTTCTTCTCTGTCATGTTCTGTTTTCTGATATTCATGAGACAAAAATAATTTGTCTCATAAATTTCCGCTGCTGAGTTCAAACAAAATCAGATTTGTAACTTTGCTTTAAAAAGATTGAAAACAGCAAATCAAAGGAAGGCATAGATTCAACCCCCCTTCTCTAAGCCTACCACAACCTTCAATTGGTATCAGGAGCTAAGGTCTCAAGAATCAATCTTAACCGCTTGGAGCAAAGATCCAATGGAGAACAACTTGGGCACAACCACAGTTGCCTACACCCTCACTGAAGGTCAGTCAAACAACCGACCACCTTTCTTCAACGGGAAGAACTATTCCTACTGGAAAGAAAGGATAAGGATCTTCATCCAATCCATTGACTACAACCTATGGAAGATCGTTGTGAGCGGTCCAAAGATCCCAACAAAAACAAGTGCTGATGGAGTGGTGACTCCAAAAGAAGAAGCTGAATGGAATGAAGATGATAAGAAGAAGATAAAGCTGAACGCTAAAGCAATCAACCTTCTTCACTGTGCTATCAGCTTTGAAGAGTACCGGAAGGTGTCTAGATGCAAGACAGCCAAAGAAATCTGGGAAAAACTCCAGGTTACACATGAAGGCACCAAACAAGTCAAAGAAACGAGGATTGATATGCTGCGAAAAGAGTACGAGATGTTTAGCATGAAGGATGGAGAAAGCATTGATGAAGCATTTGAGAGATTCTCAATCATAATCAACAACCTTGATGCTATGGGTACAAACTATGCAGAACAAACCTTGGTGAGAAAACTCCTTAGAAGCCTCACAAAAGAGTGGAAAAACACTGCCATTGTCCTAACCGAGAGTAACAACATAAGTCCAATAACCTATGATGAGCTGAGAGGAAAACTCCTTGCCTATGAAGCCACACACACAAACACAAACTCAAAGAAAAAGGGAATAGCCCTTAAGTCACAAATAGAACCGAAAGAGAGTGAGTTAAGTGATGGTATTTCAGATGACGAGCTTTTGTTTTTTGCTAGGAGATTTAGAAGGATGTTGAAGAGCAAAGGCAAATACAAGGGCTCAAGTTCAAAGGAGCACAAGATAGACTTGAGCAAGGTGACATGTCATCATTGCAAGGAGGCTGGACACTTCAAGTCAAACTGTCCAAAGCTCAAAAAGGAGGACAAAGGAAAGAAGGAAAGGAAGAGAGTACTCATGGCAGCTTGGGAGGATCTTGAGAATGACTCAAATGAAGAAGAAGAATCTGAAGGAGATGACAAGGACTGTTTCATGGCTGGAAACAACAATCTCGATGAGGTAAACTATTATGATTTGACCATTGAGGACTTGCATGCTATTATTGATGATCTTACCTCAAACACCTTAAAACTGCTTGACAAATACAATGAATGCAGATCTGAAAGAGATGTGTTAAGAGCTGAAAATGAGTTTTTAAAAGAAAAAGTGAAGGAAACTGAATGTGCTTTAGACATCATTGAAGAAAACAGATTTCTAAAATCTGAACTTGAAAAATTAAAAGGAAAGCACATTGTGAATCCCTCACATGAGTTAATTGCTGAAAATGAAAGATTAAATGACAAAATTAAAAGGCTGAATGGTGACTTAGCAAAATTTGCTCAAGGTTCTAGTAACTTGGACAAATTACTTGCAAGTCAAAGACCGTTGTTTGAAAAATCTGGTTTAGGCTACATAGCCAAGGAAGATGCTGTTTCCAACACTTCCTCTATGAAATTTGTGGCCTCTTCATCAAATACTAAATCCATACCAAACAAATCAGGTATCGGATATGTTTCAACTTGTGAAGAAAATTCTGATGAAGAATACACAAATGAAGCAGAAATTTCACCAAAAACTGGTCCGAGTTCAAACCGGCCAGGTTTGGGATATATTTCGAAAAATGAGGCTGCTTTTAAGAAACCAATTTTCTATAACAAAACCTCATTTTCAAAAAATCAAAAGAGTTCTAAAAATTCTGGTGAAAACAGTTTTGTAAAGAGGAACAATTATAACAAAAATCGATTTGTTAAAGGAAATGTGTCTCCCCAAAAAACCAGAAAATTTCAACCTTTTAATCACTTCAAGCAATTTAACTCACCTAAGTTTCAGCGACACACACCAGAAAATCATTGTGTTAATTGCAAAAAATTTGGTCACTCATATGCACAATGCTTCATTGAAAAGAGAGTTGTAGGAAACAAGGTCTACAATGTTGTTTGTGATTTCAATGCACTTGGGCAACCAAGATGGATTAACTTCAAAGGATCCAAATTAATTTGGATACCTAAGGCTACCTGAAACTCATCATGCAGATTTGCCTAGCATCCAAGAACAAAAAGGACATGTGGTACATGGATAGTGGATGTTCAAGGCACATGACTGGAAGGTCAACCTACTTCATCAAACTAAATAAGTATGACGGAGGTTTTGTGACCTTTGGAGATGATGGCAAAGGTAAAATCATTGCAGTTGGAAAAGTAGGTAATGAGAAATCTACTTTCATTGATGATGTGCTTCTAGTTTGTGGTTTAAAGCACAATCTTTTGAGTATTAGCCAACTGTGAGATTTAGGATATTTAGTTGTTTTCAAAAGACTTGAATGCTGTGTTGTTAATGAAAAAACAAATGAAGTGATGTTTGTTGCCAAGCGTTTCAATAATATGTATGGACTTACTCTTGATGAACTAAAGGATCAAAATGTAGCTTGTCTTCACTCTAAAGAATCTGAAAAGTGGTTGTGGCACAAGAGATTGGGCCATGCAAGTATGTTTCAAATAAACAAACTTGTAAAGAAAGAGTTAGTAAGAGGTCTTTCTTTGATTAAGTTTGACAAAGACATCACTTGTGATGCTTGCCAAATGGGAAAACAAACAAAAAGTTCTTTTAAACCAAAGGAAGACATCTCTACTAAAAGACCACTTGAGTTGCTACACATTGATTTATTTGGTCCAACAAGAATTCAAAGCCTAGGTGGTAAACATTATGGTTTAGTAATTGTGGATGACTACACTAGGTTTGGCTGGGTTTTATTTCTTGCACACAAAAATGAAGCCTTTTCGGTCTTTGAACCTTTTTGCAAGAAGATTCAAAATGAAAAGGATTTGAAAATCTCTTCTATAAGAAGCGATCATGGAACTGAATTTGAAAATAATTTGTTTGAATCCTTTTGTGAGGAATTTGGAATATCTCACAACTTCTCTTGTCCAAGGACACCACAACAAAATGGTGTTGTGGAAAGAAGAAATAGAAGCATACAAGAGATGACAAGAGTTATGCTTTGTGAGAGTAATGTTCCAAAATTCCTTTGGGTTGAAGCAGTTAACACGGCTTGCCACATTTTGAATAGAACAATCATAAGGAAATTTTTGAAGAAAACCCCTTATGAACTTTGGAAAGGTTACCCACCAAACTTAGATTACCTGCACATCTTTGGATGCAAATGTTTTGTTTTGAATAACAAAAAAAATTTGGGAAAATTTGATCCAAAGGCTTATGAGTGCTTGTTTGTAGGATATTCCACAACTAGTAAAGCATATAGGGTTTATCATCAAGATGCTAGAATTATTGAAGAGTCCATACATGTTACATTCTGTGATACTAACTTGGTGCAAAGCATTTTGGAAGATGGTGATGCAGGAAATCAAGCTCAAAAGGAGGATGAAACAGCTCAGAAACATGAAAAAGAAAATTCTGGACAAGCTGAACCAGAAACAGCAAATGCTGAAAATTCAAGAGACAATTCCATTTTGTCTCATGAATCTGAAGGAAATTCTGCAGACAGCTGCACACAGAATCCCTTGGTGACTGAATCCGCATCCAAGTCCACCAGACCTCATGAATGGAGATTCTTGAAGAATTGTCCTGAGGAATTTGTCATTGGGGACGTCTCTCATGGAGTGCAAACTAGGTCTTCCACTAGAAAGGCAAATGAAGGTTCAAACATTGCCCTTCTTTCACAAATAGAGCCTCAAAACGTCAAGGAAGCCCTCAGTGACCCCTCTTGGATTAAAGCTATGGAGGATGAGCTTCTTGAGTTTGAAAAGAACCAAGTGTGGACGTTGGTTCCAAGGCCAAGTGGAAAGAAAGTGATCGGCACCAAGTGGATATTCCGAAACAAGTTGGGAGAAGATGGTTGCATTGCAAGAAACAAGGCAAGACTAGTGGCACAAGGATATGACCAAGAAGAAGGAATAGACTTTGATGAATCCTTTGCCCCTGTTGCCCGAATGGAAGCCATAAGACTTCTCTTAGCCTATGCTTCATTTTGTGGTTTTAAATTATACCAAATGGATGTGAAATGTGCATTCTTGAATGGTGTGATAGATAAAGAGGTATATGTGGAGCAGCCCCCTGGTTTTGAAAACAAAGAGCATTCTAATCATGTTTTTAAATTGTCTAAAGCTCTCTATGGTTTAAGACAAGCTTCTAGAGCTTGGTATGAGAGACTTAGCTCTTTTCTTTTGAAAAATGGTTTTCAAAGAGGCACCACTGATACAACTCTATTTATCAAGAACTCTAATGATTCTTTTATTTTAGTCCAAATATATGTTGATGACATTATTTTTGGATCAGCAAATGAATCCCTTTGTACTGATTTTGGAAAGCTCATGACAAGCGAATTTGACATGAGTATGATGGGTGAACTTAATTTTTTCCTTGGGCTGCAAATTAAACAAACTGAAAACGGTATTTTCATTCATCAAGAAAAGTATGCCAAGGAATTAGTTAAGAAATTTGGTATGGAAAATGCCAAACCTATGGGAACTCCTATGCACCCGAATTCTAAATTAGATAAGGGAGAAAATGAGAAAGATGTTGATGAGACTAGGTATAGAGGAATGATTGGTTCTCTTATGTACTTAACCTCCTCTAGACCAGATATTGTGCAAAGTGTTGGATTGTGTTCTAGGTTCCAATCCAAACCTAAGGAGTCACATCTTTCTGCGGTTAAAAGGATCATTAGATATATTCATGGCACATCCAATTTTGGTCTTTGGTATCCTAAGACTGATGATTTTTCTGTAGTTGGTTATTGTGATGCAGATTTTGCTGGTGACAGAATAGATAGAAGGAGCACTTCTGGTTTATGTTGCTTCCTTGGAAAGTCCTTAAATATTTGGTCAAGTAAGAAGCAACCAACAGTGGCATTATCCACTGCAGAGGCTGAGTATATAGCTGCTTCTTCTTGTTGTTCTCAGCTTTTATGGTTAAAAACACAACTTGCTGATTACAAGTTAAATGCTGAAAATATTCCCTTATTGTGTGATAATATGAGTGCCATCAATATTTCTAAAAATCCAGTTTTGCACTCTAGGACTAAGCATATTGAAGTGAAATTTCACTCAATAAGAGAACATGTCCAAAAGGGGGATATTTGCATTCAATTTGTTAAATCAGAGGAGCAATTAGCAGATATTTTTACAAAACCATTAGCTGAGGATAGATTCTGCTTGCTTAGGACCTGTCTAGGAATTTTGAGTTATGACTCCTTGTTTGAAAAGTGCTGATGTTCTTGCTGGAGCTTTTTGTCTCATAAACAGGTATGAGACAATTCTGGGCAGATGATGAATGTTTCCTTCTAGTCAGCGTGTTCTGGGCTTATTGCTAGTGAAAAATCATTCTGGGCCAACCTCATTTCAGATCTGAGTAGTCCTATGTGTCTCTTTTGTTCAAACCACATCTGGACCCAATATGAATGTTACATTCTTAAGTTTAAGTGTGAGTTTAAGTTTTCTTAAAATTTTTTGTTTAATGGCCCGAAAGGTTTCTTTTTGGCTAACTTAATTTTTGACTTTGGTCCAAAAAGTGTTTCAATTTAATTCTGATTGCCTTTCAAAATTTAAAATTAATTTCCTGTTTTAATTTAAAAATCAAATAAAATCTTTTCCTTTATGATGTCATGTCTTTTCAAGTCTTGTCAAATGGTGATGCAGTTGCATGGTTTTGGAAATTTGCTTTTGGGTACGGTTACCAACATAACTCTCTTCCCTCCATAACTCCTCCTCTATCCCTTCGGTTCTCACTACTACCCCTAACACTCTCTTTCTTCCTAAATCATAACCACAAAATGAGGAAGAAAACCATTGCTCATAAACCTCCTCGTGAAAAGCTGTATAAACTTCCATCCAAACCTTCCACTCGCTCACAAGACAAAACCTTCACTCCATCTCCTTCTCCTCCTACCTCTCCTCCTCGCTGTGACCCCATGGCTCGGACCAAGAACACTTCAAGGTTCCCTGCCTCTGCCAAGCCAACGCCACCACCGAAAGTCACACCATCCAAGCCAGGTTCATCGAAACCGAGTTCATCCAAAGGGAAGCGACCTGCGGCAACAGAACCTCCACCTGAGTCCACACAACCAAAATCTAGGTCTGTTCCATCACGTTCTCAAAGAGGTAAAGCTCGAGTTCCTCTCTCATCTGTTAGAGAACCAGACGTTGATCCTTTTGCTCACAAATCACACTATATGACATCTCACTCAGACTTTAACCCCCATCGTTTCAAATCTGCCATGAACCACGATTTCTATGAGGGAGTTATTAAGTATCGTACTCTATGTCCATCTTTTCTGGCTGATTTACCTGATTTGAAAAAGAAAGGTTTTCCTTTTGTTGAAAACTTGGAATTTTTAGACTGGAATCACCTTTTTGACATAAAAAAACCTGTATATCCTCAGTTGGTCAAAGAATTTTATGCGAACATGACTTACCATGAAGGAAGTGTGCATTCTTATGTTAAGGGCAGAGACATCTTTTTAAATAATGAAACTGTCAGTGATGCATTGAAGTATACTGATGTTGGGCCTTGTGCTTACACTTCGGTTAAGTGGGATGAAGGTGTTGGAATTTCTTATCTTGATGCATTGGCTCACATTTGTGAACATGTTTCTTTAATTGATGGCATCACACCCACTCACAAAGCCCTAGGATATGAACGTGCTCAATTACACCGCTTTGTCAACCACATTTTGATTCCTCAAAGTGGTTCATATCAAAGGGTTTCTTACACTGACACACTTGTTTTATATGCCCTTATTACAAAAACAGAAATCTCTTTTGCATACTTGATGGCTAGATACATGTTTGATTCTGTTCGAAGTACAAAAGATAAAGCACTTCCTTATGGCATGTTTCTAACTTGCATATTTGAGCATTTTGGTATTGACTTGACCAATGAGAAATATGAAAATAGACATTCATACCTAAAGGGGGGTGGTTCAGTGAAACAGAACAAAGGACCTACTAGATCTGAAAGAGTCGTCCTAGATGATGAAGATGAGGACTTTGTCCCTGAGGATTCTCCTGCTCCTTCCACCGAGGGTACTTCCATTTCCACTGGGAAGAAATCCACTCTGCTGAATGTGGTCAAGGATGTTGCTCAAGAATTTGTATCTCAATCAAATCATATGATTGCCATGAGTAAGGAACAAAGGAAGTTAGCTAGCAAGCATGAGAACTTTCTGAAGAAATCAAGGGATAGGGTGGCTGTGCTCATGACCTTCATTGATAACCTTCACAATGATGAAGATATTGCCACTGATGTTGAAGAGGATGCTGCCTCGGAAGGAACTGGTTCTGATGCCTAGGATTTGTCTCATAAAAACTGTTGCTATTGCTCATTTTTTGTCTCATAAACTCTGTTTATTTTGCTATTGTTTGATCTACTTTTCTTGTCTTGGATGACTATAATAACTTTGAACACTGATGCACTTTTGGTTATTTAGTTGGTTGTTTTGACTGTGCACTAACATTTCTTGCAGGGTTTATAGTGCTATTTTTGTTGATCCTGCATGTTATCCGCCCTTGATGACAAAAGGGGGAGTAATAGCAATTAATAGCAATTAAAAATTGGTTTTTGATTCAGTTGATTGATGCTGCTAATTCTGTCCTGAACTTTGTTTCGAATTAGAACTGAACTTTGTTTTTGCAAATTGTTTTTGATTTACAATATGCTTTGGCTGTTGTCATGATAAGAAACACTGGGCTGAATATGTGTTGCTAGAATCCCTTAGTCAAGTTACATCTTGAATAGCTCCTTTTAAACTTAATACAAACAGGAACAAAAAAGAAAAAGCATAGATTCAGGGGGAGCTACTGTTGAAAAGGAAAGGGGGAGCAACACATCAGCAAGCAACATCATTCAAAGGGAGTCTCTAAAACCTTACTCAAACTCATTTCCTTTTGATTGTTGCTTAAATCATGTTTGTCATCAAGGGGGGGATTGTTGAGTTAAGAAATTAACTAAATTAATTAGTGATGACAAACATTATTTTTGGGCAAAATAAATAATTAGTGTTAAGTGTTCATAAGTATATGTTGCTAATTACTTATTTCATATTGCAGGCCAACAAAATCTCAAGCAGCCCAAATGGTATGAAAATGATATAGCAAGGCTGATGGATAAGTAATCAAGCACAGCCCAAGAGAATCAAAGCCAAAGGATCCAGTGGGCCAAACGGGTGGCTTAATGAAAACCAGATCTAAGCCCGTATCCATCCCACAAAGCTTCTCATACAAGATAGAAGCTTTCATTCTTTCTCACTTGCTCTCACCACAGCAACGTACACTTCTCTAATCAAGTCAAATCATAGCATCAGAAAAGTAAGAAAGAGAAGGAGAGAAAAAAAAAGCTTCATCCATAAGCTAGTGAGCAAAGAAGCAAGAGAGAGAAAGAGTGAAGCTTGAAGCACAGAAGCTAAAACAGTAACTCCAAGCTAAATCAAGCTTAAGAAAGGTAATCCATCTCATCTTGCATGCATCAGATCTTCATCCCTTCTTCCCAACGCTCTGCAATATCCGAAAATGGCATTCAAAGAAAAAGTTGATCTCTGTTCTTCACTGCTACAAATCCACGGTCACAAGAGATTCTTGGGGACCAAGTTGCATCTCTATGGTTCAGATTTGGTTGACCATAGGAAAACTATTTCGGTTACTCCTTCATGGCTTTCGGTCAAGTTGGAAACGTCAGAAGGAAAGGTTCTACTTTGATGATTGAGAAGAAAAAGTGAGCTTGTGGGTTGGTGAAGCTCAAGGCTCAAGATGTTGACCTTGGAAGAAGAACCAAGGAACATGCAAGGAGATAAAAAGAAGCTTGTTGTTCATTCTGAAGTAAGGAGAGATAACCAGTGAACTTGAGGTATTTGTTCTGAGAGAGCTCTTTGAAGAAGTTCAACTAACTGGACAGTGTAACCTAATCAAAAGTGCATTCCGCCAGTATGAAGAACTGAATCAGAGGCTTGCTAATCTGGTTTTTCGCATAGCACAAAGGCTGTTGATGAAGTCAATCTCCTTCATGTTTTACTGCTTGTAATGTATTTTTCTAAGCTTATCTTTCTGTAATTTCTTGAGAGAAAAGGCATTGTGAGAAAGCTTGAGAAAAAGCCAAGAATTGAAAAAGGTTGAGAGATACACTTTAGAGAAAAGCCTAGAGTTATTTTCAGATTTCTTTAGGTTAGCTAAGTGTCTTGTATCTTGTACCTGTTTGGTATCCCTTTCTTAGTTGGGATAGCACTAAGAGTGAATAGTTGAGTGTTAGCATAGCCAATGTCAAGTTAGGTTAGAACTTGAGTGTGAAATTGGTGTATGTAATACTGTTAACTATAGTGAAATTCTTCCATAGTTGTGGAGGAGACTGGATGTAGGTTGCATAGCACAAAGCAACCGAACCAAGATACATGCTGGTGTTAGCTTTTTCTTCTCTGTCATGTTCTGTTTTCTGATATTCATGAGACAAAAATAATTTGTCTCATAAATTTCCGCTGCTGAGTTCAAACAGAATCAGATTTGTAACTTTGCTTTAAAAAGATTGAAAACAGCAAATCAAAGGAAGGCATAGATTCAACCCCCCTTCTCTAAGCCTACCACAACCTTCAATTATCAAATTAATCTTTAATATTTTAAAATATTAAATATTAAATATATTAACATCTAATAAAAATGGAATAAATCTGTTTATAGTATTTTTTATAAGATTTAGATAATATGTGTCTTTTGGACACAAAACAAAATTATTATTAGTAAAATATTCTAAATATTTGTATTTAATAAATACAAAATAAATATATTAAAAATTTAAATTTTTATATTTTTAATACAAAAATCAATTTATAATATTAACATATACTCTTAAAAAACAAAATAGCTAAACCCTATTTTATAAAATGACAAGTTTCATTTACTTTTCTAAAAATAATTTAACAAAACAATCAAATTACCAGAAATTGAAAATAGAAGAAATTAATTTGTCTTTTTATATTATTAAAAATTAAATTATTCAATAAAATGTCATGAAATAAGATTTTAATATTTATTTATTAAGTACTAATTTGTTTGAAGCAAAATTATCTAAAAAATTAAGAATATTATTTCTACATGTTAATTGCTTGTTAAAAATAAAATAAATTCAGTTAATATTAAATTAGTATTATCTTTATCAATTATTCTTTTTAAGTTGTTCGAACAAATTTAATTAAAAGCAATGTCTTAACTGTTATTTTTAAAAAACTATTCTTAATTTATATGTAAAATTATTTTATTCTACATATAGTATAAACGATGTTTTGTAATTATTTTCTTTTAATACTTCACTAGAAAGAACTTTAACACTATTGGGTAATTCTTCAATTTTCAAAAGTTCTGTTTTTACTATTTTCTAATAAAAATAGTAGTCTTTAATTACACAGTAATAATTATAAAGTCTATCGATATACCAGTATTTCAATAATTTTTAATCGTTAATTTTAATTTTATATAAAGAATTTTAAGTGTATTAGGTACACCAGTATTCTAATAATTTTAACTATTAATTTTAATTATAAAAAATATATATAATATATATTAATTAAAATCAACTGTTAAGATTACTAGAACATCAGTGTTTCAAATACATTTGAAAACTTTTCAATTATATATATTATATATATTTTTTATAATTAAGATCAATGATTAAAAATTATTAAAATACCGATATACCGATACATTTAAAAGTTTTCGTGTGTTATTAGTGTATTGAACAAAAAAGCTTATATTTAAATCTGTATGATTTATTACTCCGTACAGGCTCATCTTTACTTAAACGCTTCTTGATAAGTATGGAGTGCTACACACATTATTAATTTATTAAATCTGAACTCTTCATTTATTATATTTTATTTGAATGGTCTAGATTTAAAAAAATAATCTATTAATCAGGTTAACCATTTTTTATAAGTTTTTTATTTTTTTAATAAGTTTTAGATATTGGGTTGAAGTCTAAAACAAAAAAATAATATATAAATATTAAAAGCAACATTTCTATAAAAAAATAATAATTGAATTTTAGAATTAAAATAAATAATACATAAAAAACAAGTTAAAAATTTATTCACCAAATCCAAGAAAAAAAAGGATATATTAGAATCCTAAAATAATATTAAATATATATTATGTATATAATATTAAAGTTTAAATAAATTTTATTTTGTGTGAAACAAAATTATAATATTAAATATGAAATAATAATAAAAAATTTTGTGTTATATAAATTTAATTAAAAAATTATATATATTCAGGTAAAAAGCAAACAAACATATAAAAGTTTTATTTTATGTGAAACAAAATTATAATATTAAATATCAACACAATATTAAAAGATTTTGTATTATATAAATTTAATTAAAAAAATATATACAATCATATAAAAAGCAAACAAACTTATAATAATTTTATTTTGTGTGAAAAATTATAATATTAAATATGAACACAATGATAAAAGATTTTGTATTATATAAATTTAATTAAGAAAAACATGTATGCTCACATAAAAAGTAAATAAATATATAATAATTTTATTAACACAATGATAAAATTTTTTGTATTATATAAATTTAATTAAAAAATATATATACTCACGTCAAAAGCAAACAAACATATAATAATTTTATTTTGTATTAAACAAAATTATAATATTAAATATAAATATAATAATAAAAGATTTTATATTATATAAATTTAATTAAAAATATATATATACTTACATAAAAAGAAAACAAACATATAATAATAATAATAATAATAATAATAATAATAATAATAATAATAATAATAATAATAATAATAATAATAATAATAATAATAATAATAATAATAATAATCTCATTTGTTATTTATCCAAAGTTAAATATAGCTTTTCAAACATAAATGAAATGATTAGGCTACGTTTAGATGATAGACTAATACTGAGAGAGATAGAGACTGCAACATAAAAATTGAAAGACGATAGAGACTACATAATTTTCTGTATTGTATTTAGTGTAAAGTGTATAAGATTGAGTTATGTCTCAATATCTTTTTTATTTAAGATAAATATAAAGACTGAAACAAAAAAAATAGTTAAATAAATTTTTTTTAAAGGAATATTTTAATATTTTAAAATTATAATATAAAATTTTAAACATAATTAAAAAACTTTAATTTTAAAGGGGTGTTTTATTATTTTCAAAATTAGTCCTAAAAGCTATTTTAATATCTTAAAAATTAAATATAAGAGCATTTTAATGTTTTTAAAATTATTTTAAAATTTTAATTCCTAATACAATTAAATAATATGAATTGGTTCTTATAAAATTACTTTAGTATTTTTAGAAACACTCAAAAGTTGTTGTGTACTTATAAAATTTAATTAGGGTATTTTAGTTTTTATTTAAAGTTTAAATTTATAATTTCTAATATAATTAAAAATATTTATTCTCAAAGAGTATTTTAATCTTTATTCTAAAAGGGTATTTTAATTTTGTTTAGATTAATTCTATTTTAATATTAAATTAATATTCTAATTTTTAATGCAATCAAAGAATTTTAAATAATCCTATAAGTATAATTTAGTATTTTAAAATTGATGCGTAAAATATATTTTAGTATTTTAAAGGGTAAATGGTCAAATTAATTTCTGAAAAATTATTCGTTCTCTAATTTGATTTTCGAATGATTTTTTTAATCAAATTTGTTTTTTAAATATTTTAAATTAATCATATTGGTCATTCTGTCACTTCCTTTGTTAGCCGTGTCAGAATTTGTTGATGTAGTACGTTAAATAACATAACAGACACCTATTAGTCCTAATTGACTATTAACATTATTAGTTAATAAAATTAGATCAAATGAATCCCAATTTTAGGAATCCCAATACCTCAACTTCTCTCCTCAATTAGACTTTAATTTAATCAAATTTCATAATTTATAACGTTAATATTCAATTAAGGTTCTTAGGCTGCATTTTATTTTGAAAACAGGACAAGACAAGACACTGAAAACTAGACAGAAAGGACAGAGGCACACAAATTAGTGTTCTTGTATTTTATTTGGTGATCAACTAAAACAAATTATAAAAGTCTAACTTATTATCAATTTTTTCATTCAAAAAATTTAGAAAGAAAAATATAATAATAAGAGTTATAATTATAAAAAATTAACAAGGGTAATAAAAGAAAAAATAAAAATAAGTTGTGTCTTTGGTTAGTGTCTCTGTGTTTTTTCTGATTGGATGTACACAAAATACATTAATTCAGTATTTCTTGATACAATGTCTCTGTCTATGTCTCATTTGTCAAACACGATCTTGTGTCTCTGTATTTTTGTTTCAGTATCTCATGCCTGTAAATAAACGCACCTTAGGTGTGTGTTGTGGTGTCACATTAGCAAAATTTGACCCATCAATAAAGAAAGTGATAAAAGGACTACCATGACTAGTTTAAAATCTTTAAAAGATGAGTTTGATTAAAAAAAATCAAGGACCAATTTAAAAATCAAATGATTTTTCAGGGACTAATTTGATTATTTGATCGTCCTTTAAATATGAACTATAAGGGAGTTTTTTGTTTTTAAACTAATGCTATAAGGATTTTTTAGTCTCTTAAAATAGAATCTACCAAAAAAATTTTTAAATTTTCTTTAAAATTTAACTTTGTTTGAGTTATAAAAAAGGTATTTTAGTTTCTTTTTAAATGAACTAAAAGTGTAATTAAGTTTTTTTAAAATCAAATTTAAATTTTTAATTTCTAATATAATCAAACAAGATGAATTAATTTTATAATCGCATTTTAGATTTATTTTTTAAAAAATTAATAGTAAGAGGTTGTTGTTCGAGTTATTAATTTATTATCTGGAATCAAGGTGGGTTTTGAACCTGAACATGAGGTGCAAACACTTAAGGTTAAGGATTCTAATTTGTTCGTTGTTATTTTCGATCTGTGTGGGTGACGCCATGTATCGTTGTTGAATCGACTTAAACATAGCTTATTTGTGGTTTATCCATTCTTTATTCAGAGTGTGGGCTGAACCCATGTTTAATGGGTGTAGGTATAAACAATTGCTTTATTCTTTTTAAAATAATTATGAAAGAATTTTAGTTTTTAGAGTTCACATTTACTATGTCTAATACAATTAAATAAACTTTATTTTAAAAGCGTATTTAAGTGATTTTAAAATTAATGCTAAACATTTATTGTTTTTTAAATGAATTTTGTGAGTATTTTAGTCTTTCTGTAATTAAATTCAAATTTTAATTTATAATATAGTTAAAAAACTTAAACATAAAAGAGCATTTTAGTCCGTTTAATATTAATCCTAGAATACTAACTTTTAAGAATATTAAAAAATGTCTTTAACCCTTTTAAAAAATTAATGTATAATTTTACCTAAATTTAAATAATATACTATCTTCACATATTACACATGTATTTTGTTATTTTTCATTACAATTATGTTTTTAATGGAGACATATTTATTCATATTTGATTATTTTTATCATCATCTTAAAACTATTGGTGATATTTTTATTATTTTTGTCATTTAAAATTATTTTTGTTAACACTTAGATTCTTAAAAATATTTTTTGTAATTTTTTTTATTTTTCTACTTCTTGGTGACTTGTTTTTATTAGATAGAGTAATTTATTTATAATTTTTTTACAAGATATTATATACTGTATTTTAATTATCTAATTTTTTTTAATTGATTAACAGACAAATTTATATATTTTTAGTTTAAAAAATAAATTTATATTTTAAATTAAATTTTTTTATGCCTTTTGATAACCTATGTTTTATTCATGTAAATGTTTTTTTCTTGAGAAAAAAAAAGAATTCCAACTCAATTTCATCTCAAACAAATCTAATAATATGCATTTTCATCGCACAAAGGCATAAAGTCATAATAAAAATTATTCTTAAAAATTTGCACAGTTTACTCTAAACTAGCCAATTAGCCATAATCATTCCTTCAAAGCTGCTCCCTAATTAAAAACAAAACTTAAAAACTACTGTACATATAATACATGTCATTATAGCAAGGTTCTGAAATCAAACCGGTTATGAGCCGCTCTAACTACTAA
Source organism: Arachis hypogaea (assembly GCF_003086295.3). Classification (NCBI taxonomy): domain Eukaryota; kingdom Viridiplantae; phylum Streptophyta; class Magnoliopsida; order Fabales; family Fabaceae; genus Arachis; species Arachis hypogaea. The sequence goes on along the minus strand of NC_092044.1, from coordinate 6,635,429 downwards.
TTTATGGTTTAATCAGTTCAATTGTAATTTAACCAAAAACCTATTTTTAATAAAATAATACATAAAATATAAGTACACATGGTAAAATATAATTATAGTTTAATATAAATTTTAAAATATTATCCATAGTAAAAATATTATATAAACCACAATGTTATGATCTTTTTCAAATGCAAACTCAAAAACCAAATTAAAAAAAATTATAAAATACTATATGATAAACTATTCAAGATTATTCACAATTCTACGCCACACAGTAATGAAAAATCACAGTTCACATATTAGCTAACAACAATGAGAGTTAAAAAGTACCTAGAAGAGAGCAGATTGAGTAGTTAGCACACAAAGGGACAGGACACAACTAGAGGGAATGATACGACGAAAGGGAGGAGTGTGGTGGAACAGAATTGGCGTCGGTGGGACAATGTTGCTCGATGGAGGCAGGAAGCGAGACCAATTGCAGCCGCGACAATGGCTGCGCAATGGAGACAGCTTCCAGAAGTTGCAACGGCGACCATAGCAAGGTGATGGCTGGACGGAAGTGAAGAAGTGAGGGAGTAGATCAATGAAAGGAAAGAAATAGAGAATGAGACTGTGAGATAGACGAGGCATGAGGGTATTGCTAAGTGTTTTAGACTTTGATAGCTTGGTTAGAGTTTCTCTCCCCTAAATAAAAGGGCAGGATGTTGGACTTTTGGGAGAAAATTGACTAGGTCTCACCGGTTCATTTTGACCGATCGACAGCGATTTCTAAATCTTTGGATTATAGTATCTAATTGATTTGTTATTTTTACTTGTTTACAGTTCGATCGGCCGGTTTAAACTAATTTTTAAAATCTTGTATTACAATAATAGCTAGAAGAGAATATCTATATATTTATACAAACTTATCTCTTTATCTTATAATTCATCATATATGTATACAATGTTTAATATTGTTGACAACAATAATAATAAAAATAATAATAATATTTTATTAATTTAGCTATGAAGTATACTTAAAACTTAACATATGTTTAATTATTTATGTACTTAATTTAACTATATTTTTCTATTGATACTTTAAATATTTCTAATAGTATGTTTGATAATTTAGTTTTCATGTTAGTACATATATTAAAATGGCTTAAAAAATAAAATGAATTGAAATGGTGATTTATTTCAATGTTTATTTTCGAAACACAGATAAACAAATTAAATAAATACTATTTTAACACTAACATTTTGCTAGTGAATCAATACGTTTTTTTCTTTTTTTTTAATAAAAAATAATTTAAATACACAATTAATTAATAATAATAATATTTTTATACAGATTTTAGAAGTATTTTATATATAAATATATTTTCATCGATTTTGTATATAAAATTTTAAAATTGTTTTTAATTAAATAGGATTGAAAAAATAAATAAATTTAATAATATTTATAAATAAATAATTTTTAAATAATATTAGTCAATTTTTATATTGATTTTGTTTACATAATAACAATCTATTTTTGTAATCTTATTTTTTAATTCAAATTTATTTATTTTATATATTTTACATATTAAATAATTTAAAATATTTTATTGTTTTATAATTTGTAAAAGAATATAAAATTAATTTTTAAAACTCAATAGAAAAATGACAGAACAGACACGATAATATGCTGTTAGTAAAAAGATAGAGCCAATTAAATGTGTTAAATATCTAATTAATTTGTTTTAAAAAAAAGTTGATAACAAAAATAGAATAATTAGTATTAATTTTTTCCCACATAATACATTTGTTTATCAACACCGTTTTTCATAAGATTTATATTTTAAATACTCAAATGTATGATAATGTAGGTTAGGTTAAATAATATATATTGTATGACCATAATCTATATATGTGTATATATGTGTATGTATATCATATTTTATTACTAACCAAAGTCCATCAAATAAAAAATAAAGCCAAATATTTATATTTACTTTTATCATATCTCCATATGATATTATAATTGTTCTTGCAAAAAAAAAGAAGTTTAATAAAAAAATTCATATAAAAAATATTAATATAATTTTTTAATAACAAATTTTTTATTAAAATATATTACTTTACTATATTTTAAATATATTATTTAGAATACTTATATTATTTTAAACGATATATATTATTTAAAAGAACATTTAAAATTTATTATTTTATATTAATAATATTATTAAAAATATATTATTATTTTTTTAAATAATATTTTTTTTCTTTGATTCATCAAATAAAATGGCAACAAAATTTTTTTACATAACTAAGTCTACTAAATAAATATTATATTAATTTATTTCTATATTGCATGTAAAAAAGAACGGAACAATAAAAATATTCAAAAACATCATATCCACAATAACAGAATAATAAAGAAGTTCCATCAAGTTCTCTTCAATATTTTTATAGTGTAAAAGTTGTTCTGTGTTGAACAAAAAGATTAGTTTTTTTTAACTAGTGAGTCCATAACAAAAAAATTAACAATAATAAATAAATTTAACTAAACCGATAAATCGGATCCTAAACCAGTTTGATCCGTTAATTAAATCAAACAAAAAAACCGATATAAACCGATTAAATTCGAAATGAATCGATAAAAATCAGTCAAATTTGGTAAAATCGGTTCTGGTCCGTTAATTAAATCGAACAAGAAAGAAAATCGATATGAACCGATCAAATCTAAAATGAATTGATAAAAATCAGTCAAACTCGATAAAATCGGTTCAACCAAATCGGTAGAATTTAAAATTTTTTAAAATAGGTGAGGTGGGATTCAAACTCCTGTCCTCAACATCAAAAAAGCAAATCACAACCAACAAGTTAGTATACTTACAAATTATTATATATATAAATATCTTTTATCGAATATATTTATTTATATTTAATTTATTTTAATTTTAGTTATAAACTCACTTATTTTTAAATTAATTATATTTTTATTTAACAACAATTATAAATTTACTTATTTTTCTTTTCATAATTATATAATATCTATTAATATTATTTTTTAATAAATACTTGTAGTATATAATAGTATAATAGATATAAATTTATTAATAAATTATTAAAATTTAAAAATAATTATTATTTTAATATAAAAATAAAATAAAATATTTATGATAAAATAAAATTAATAAAATATTTATTATTTCTGTTTCATATTATTTTAAAATAGTTGGATATTCTTAAAATATTAATAAAAATATATATTTTAAATTTTAATTTTAATTTTTGATTATATTTTATTTTTTATTTATATAAGATCGGATTAACCGATTCAATCAATGACCTACTAATTAAACCAATTACTCAATAACCTAATAATTTGACCAATTTAATTATCGGTTCAATTTTAACAACTATGACCCGAGTGCACTAACTTTCGCCCTGTGTACACTATAATTCACCTTATTGAAAATCCCTAAATTAAAAAGAGTGTATTTACTTGGTTTCCAGTTGCCCCCAAATCAGATCTCACAGACTCCTTCCACTTTACAGCAATGGCAGTCGCTCTCCACCGTCTTACCTCCCAATCCCACCGTCTTCCATCTCTCTCCTCCTTCCTCACCAAATCTCTAATCGCCCGATCCTCCACCACCACCTCCACCTCCTCCTCAACTTCCTCCTCAAAGAAGGTCTCCGACCGCATCGTCCGCCTCTCAGCAATCGACTTCGAGGGCAGGAAGCATGAAATTCTGGGCCTTTCAGGCCACACCCTCCTTAAAGCCCTAACCAACTCGGGCCTTATCGACCCAGCCTCCCACCGTCTGGAAGAGATCGACGCCTGCTCCGCCGAATGCGAGGTTAACATCGCCCAAGAATGGCTTGACAAGCTCCCTCCACGTTCCTATGAAGAAGAGTACGTTCTCAAGCGCAATTCGAGGGCTAGGGTTCTCAACAAGCACTCCAGGCTCGCCTGCCAGCTCACTCTTAACCATGACCTTCAAGGTATGGTCGTCGCGGTCCCCGAACCCAAACCCTGGGACACTAACTAATATATAAAATTTTCCCCCTTTTTTTTGTATCTTCCTTGAATTGGGGGATTTTTGTTAAGTGAAAAAATAATGGCTTTGAGAAAAGACTAGAAACTTGTTAAATTGTTATTTTGTAATTTGTACTGTTTTAGACTTGTGATGAACCGGTATTCGCTCCTTTATATGCACAAGTACTACTGCAATTGCTTATTATGATGCAATGTTGATAACTCTGCATTGTTTGATTTTTGTGGGTTATCTTGTGAGGTCACTTTGTTTAATTATAAAGAAAACAATCATAGAAAGAATAAAGCTCCAAATTAGAATTCAAAATATAACTGTGTTTACAAAATATATCCAAGCGACTTGGAGATTGGGAATGATTTTGGATGATTTTGTTAAGTGGATGAGGATCACGGTAGAATATAGTTCAGGGATCCAATTTGCCGGTTTTTGCTTATAATATTAATAACGTAGATAGATTTAGAGTGTTTTTTTGGCAGGAATTATCAAACCTGAATTCATGGGAATGATGTTCGTTATGTCTTTTTGAAGGAATATTGGAATAATCAGTTTTCTTTTGGTGTATTACACAGTTTTGGTTTGGTTTGGACATGCGCACGATGTGTATTTTGTGTTATGTTTAATTTGAATAGTTGTTTGGTCAAGTGCTTTCCGCTAGGAGAAAAGTTATTGCTGTTACTGAGAGTACAACTTTAATTCTTTATAGATTTTAGAACTGCACCAAGAATAAGGGATTGCACCCATTATTATAGGCATCATGGCTCTAGATGTTAAGCTCATCAAATCCTAAGGCTCACATTGGCCATAGTAAAGCCAATAGTAGTTAAACAAGTAAATTTAGTTGACCACCTTTTGGTAGTAAATTGATGTACGTTCTTTTGTAGTTGCTATGAGTTTTGGTTTCCTTGCTTCTAGTAGAAATGGGTAGAAGACACAAACCTAGTCAATGAATCAGTGTGTGCCAGTTTCCATGAGGAAAGGGACTTTTGTGGTTTATTAGATGCATGGTTTGCAGATGAATGTGTTTTTTGAATAATTTAAGTATATTTTGGACTAGGAAAAGGTAGGTTGCTGCAACATATTGTTAAAGTAGAATGAGGTATCAGGTATGCTAGTTTTTGTGAATAATTAAAGAAGGTTGGTTATGTTCAGCAGTTAAGCACAATTTCAACATCAAGATGCATAGAACTTTTCGCCCCTCCTAGTATTTTTCAAGCCACATGAATGTTGGATGTGTTTTTGTTTTAATGCCAGCTTTACTATGCTTTTGGTCCTTGTAAAATATTGGCAATTTTGGTACCCGCCCAAGATCTCATGAAACAGTTGTTTGGTGTTAGTAAATGCATGTGTCCATTAAAGTGTTGAAATCCAGCAATTTATAACACATGAAGAATGCATCACATTTAGAGAAGATATGAATGGGAGGAGTAATGTTTATGTGCAATGGATTTATTGACACTTCATGTATTGTTTCTTGTCCAAGGTTCACTGACAAAATAAATTAGTAGTATGTATTATAGGCTGCAGCTCCTTTATCTGTCCACAGGATGCAAACTAACAACCGCTGTATATCTTTATATCCATGTTTTGCAAGATGTGTTATAGCTTCCTACTGTGTTTCATATGAGGTTTTTTTTGTGTTTTTTCTGTTATCTGTGATAATCTTTTGAACAAAAAAATAATGGCCATGTCTACATGTATTTCCCTATACGTATTCTGTATTTCATAAAATTGTTTGTATTTACATGATAAACTTAGGCAAATTTCTGATGCGTCATTGATTTATAAAATAGATGACTTGTGCTTTTTCATTCTGCTTAATGATGTGTTGGAAGCCCAGGTGTGCTAATAAGTTGGTATGTATATGCTTTTCTAGAAGAGGACATATGATAAGATTTGCTAATGACTGATATACAAATAATATATTATTATTGCTCAGTGAACAATTTTAGGAGTCATATTTTCATCAAATACTACATAAGATGAATGACTTGCTTATTAATGTTACATTAGTGATACATTGGAGACAATAGTAATAGAACACAAAAGAATTGTCATAATGAATGCTCATCTTCTGAATCCAGAATTTAATTGCCCACTAATTGTGTTTAGTTTCCATTGATTTGTGCTTTCTTCATGCTCCAAGCACTCAAACTTGTGATCTTAACACTAGAAGTTCCATTATTGAAGGCATATAGTTGTGCCTCATCATTTATTGCCAGTGTGGGATAAACTCTGGCAGTGATGCAAGCCTTTCCGTCTCCTCCAAAACTCTCCACAACAGAGTGATCAATCTGTTGAAAAAGTGAAAAAAGAAACTCATATTAGAAGCATAAAAGTAAAAGATCTAAGGAATAATACATGTCAAGTAGCTGCAATTGGTTTTTGATAGATCATAATCATGACACTGATGGTTGTTAAGTGTTAACCATTTTAATAGGAAGAGCAAGAGTGACCTCCTTTTCTTCACAATAAATAAAATAAAGATGAAATTCTTTGTAGCCATGACTTGTATGGATAATGATATCTTCCGTTCCTTTTTATTTATCACAAATAAAAGAGAATGGAAGAAGTATGATTAATTTTCTTTTGAAGTTCTTATGAATGCATAAATTGGAACTTACCAAGCTTCTCAATGACAACTTCTCATGAAGAGGATCCACATCCACAAAAGTTCCATAAGTGGTGAGATCATTGTCTTTGTTCAAGGAAGACCTATCAAAGCAATGATTATACATATCAGAGTGATTCATATGGGAAATACATAATGGATATGGTTGAACTTAGGTGTTTGATGCACTAAAATATGTTAATGGTATAACTTTAATAGATTATTTTCTCCGTGAATCATATTTAGTTACATCATTTTCAAACCTGCTTTGGTCACTGCAAAAGAGAACCAAATTTTCGTTTTGGTATTTGAATATTCTGAAGAACACTGAAGTGTACTCTTGCAATCCCTTTGAAGCCAAAACTACTAGGCCAAAGGGTCCCAATCCACTTCTAACAGAAGAACCCTTCTGGCTACACAGAATTTGGGGGTCTACCCAAGAGTTCAATTCTTCAGCATCGCCAATCTTATTTATCTTAAATGAAATTTCAACGTCAGCCTGCAAAATACACATAATTAAATTCATCTGAAGTTTGAAAAGAATCACACTCTTCTTTTCTTTTATTTTTTGGATTGATTCATCACTTGACACCCATAAATACTAGAATGCGTATAATAGAACCTATATATATGAACTCGCTCATCTAACACTAGGGGTGGCAAAGCGGGCGAGCAGCCCGTCCTGTGAGTTAAGGTGGGTTTAAAATGCTAGTTCGTCCTACTTTATGGCGGATTAGCGAGCTAGTGGGTTAGCCTGCTTGATTCTTTTTTTTTTTTGGAAAAATAAAATTTATTAAAATTAATTAAAAAATAATAATTAAAAATATAAATAAAAAATAGTAAAGTTATAATATAATTTTCTTATTATCTTTTTTTTTAATTTTTAACTTCAATAAAATTATTCAAAATAATATTTGTCAATAGAACCGTCTTTATTTTTTTTAAAAATCATATAATGTGAGCATATATACAAAATTTTAAAATGAAATAAATAAAGTTAATAACTAAGAACAAACAATAAAAAAAAGTGTTTGAAAATTATATAATTATTAATTTTGTAGTAGTAATCACTCTTTTATTTAATAAAAAAAGAAAAAATAAAAATTTTTAGCCTGGTGGACTAGTCCGTCCAGACAAAATCCGCAAATTTGGTGGATTTTTTCAATTTGACGGATTTCAAATCCTAACCTGACCCGCTTTTTTAGTGAGTTCGACGGGTCATCCCGATAAATTCGACCTGTTTTGCCACCCTTATCTAAAACTGTATTTGCTAATTATTAATTTGACAAATTTAATTGCATGAATATTTATTTCAATTAATTAATTTATTAGTTGATTATTAAAAAAATAATAGAACCTATATCAAACATTTAAAACACATAATTCACCTGTGCTGCTGTGATGTCATTAACTTGAAGCAGTTGACCACCTTTGAGGACTTTGGTGTTCCAGTTGACTGGGTTTTCTCTCAGCTTCTCAATTTCTACCACAGGCCATTGCACTAATTGCTTACCTGACTCATGAAGCCAGATAGCCCTTGGTATTGCCTGCAAATACATGTCAAAATGCTTATTATTAAAACTTGTTTTACGCTCAATAATTTCCTTAAACTTTACCAAATTCAACCTAACTTTTGATCATTTCTAAATTTATATATACTATTAAAATTTTTTAGTTCATTATCTTAATTATCCTCCTAAGTTTTAAATGAGTAAAAGTTTAAATATATTTAAAAAAATAAAAAATCTAAAATCTTGTTTATTTAAAAAATAGAAGATAATTTGAAAATTGATTTGGAATTTTTATTATTTTTATTTTTATATTTTACATTATTTAAATATTTCTATAAATATATAACTAATCTCCTTTCGAGAAGGTCAATATAACATAAACAAATAGAGATAAACTACTAAAAATTTGCTAATCTGGATTCTTGAACAAAGGACTTAATAAATTATTATTATTATTATTATTATTATTATTATTATTATTATTATTATTATTATTATTATTATTATTATTATTATTATTATTATTATTATTTTGTTTGTGGAGCTAGATCTATATACTAATGGTTTGACTCTTAGCTGTCACGTGAAATATTTTATTTTTGACATCCCTATCCATGCAAATATTAAAGCATATATTATAAGGGCGTACCAAATTATATAATCTAACCAAATAATTCATAAAAACTTCAATAATCAACTATTCTTGGATTAAATTAGAGAGAGATTAAAACCAACTCACATGGATTCCAGACCATCCTTTCTTGATATCATCAGCAACACTTGATGATTCGTTGACCCAACCAAGCAACACCCTTCTCTTATTCCCATCATCAAAGAAAGTTTTTGATGCATAGTATTTTCCATAATCATACCTTAACACGGTTTCAATATTCTCATCAAAATCCTTATCCGGGATAAAGTTATCCTTGGTAGCATTATAACTCCCAATCAAATAGTAATCATGTTTCCTATCATCCAAACTAGCCTTAAGCACGTGCCTAACATTATCATCATTCACAGAAGTTTCTATTCCCAAAATGCCCTTTTTCGAAACAGGGAAAAAATCAGGACATTCCCACATTCCAGTATACTTAGATGAATGTAAAGGGTGTTTGGCTTTGACCCAATTAACAAAATCTTTGCTCCTATATAAAAGTGCTTGCCCAATTTTGCCCCTCTTGTTTCCAACTAAGACCCTCCAATGCCCATCTCTTCCTAGCCATGCTGTAGTGGGGTCCCTAAATGAACTTGCATTGATCATGTTAGCAATAGTTGGTGCCATCAAAGGGTTTTTCAGGGATTTCACCCATTCTTTAAGATATGGATCAGATAAGTCTTTCGGGTAGGCCAAGTTTTGAACTTGTTGATTGTTTGGATCAATTCCGGTGTACAAAATGACAGGTTTGCCCCCAGGGAGTATTGTAGCTGATCCTGACCAACAACCATTTATATCGGACGGCTGAGATGGATAGATGGCAATATTAAGTGGGGTCCAATTAACGAGATCTTTTGATACAGAATGAGCCCATACAATGTTTCCCCAAACTGCACCTTTAGGGTTGTATTGATAAAATAGATGGTACAATCCCTTATATCTCATTGGTCCTACATAATATAATATGCCACATATATTATATTAGTGTAAAAGAATTATGGACATATTTTATCATGATAAATTATTAAAATAGTAATAAAAAATTTATGTTACCAACAAAAATAACTTTGAAAATGTGAATGATAAAACATATAAATCTCAAAAAAATTTAAAATGTAATAAACAAAAAAATACTATTTTATTAATTTACTGTATCTATTATTTCAAAAAATATTTTATAAGTGAAAACATATATTTGATTAGATAATAACTTAAACCCTTTGCTTTTTTTTGGCATTTTTTATGGTGAAAATTCAGGTGCAGTCGACTTCACGTGAAGTTGATATTTCAGAACCGTTAGATGAAAACTTAATCAAATCAATCAAATCATCTAATAGCTCTCAGTTATCAATTTCACGTGAAATCGATTGCACCTAGTTTCCACCATTTTTTATACTAGTGAATTGGTTGGTGCAACACCTGTGCATAGTGCATTGTTTGCGCACAAGAGTTTGCCATTAAAAAAAGTTTAATTTTATAAACGAATTTTATTTAATTATATCGATTTTTTTAGATGAATATTTAAATAATTAAAAATAGTTAATTTTTACTGACGTATTATATTATATTATATATTTTTTATATATATATATAATTATTTTACGTTAATATTGCTTAAAATTAAAATTTTTTAAAAAATTAATAGAATATATGAGCAAATACTAATTATAGGATATAGTGCGTAGTCGGGTATTATGCCGAACAATAGTTATTATATATTAGTAAAATTTATATGAAGTAACTATATATACTATTGTCTAATCACTGCCAAAGAAACCATATTGTAGTAAAGTTATTTTTTACGTATTATATAAATCATTTTTGGACTAGTAGAATATATTAATTACATGACATAAGTTGAACATATATATCTCTTCAAAATCGAAATCAAAGTTATACTTATAGATGCAACATGAACATACCAGAGAAGGAGAATCATCAGAGCTAACAAAAAACTGTAGCTATGATGGAGATGCATTCAGTGTATCTTTTAAAAAAAAATAATTAAACTCTTCATCCACGGTAATTATATTAATTATAGGCTTGTAGATATACAGTGTTTCTATTTGTGGTATGAGTTGCACTTTTATAATTATGATGGAAGACACGTCATCAGCTTATTATGATTTTTGAGACAAGAAACTTAGCATGACTAATGCACTAGCAAAAATTTGTGCTAAACATCAGATTTTTACAATTACATGTAAATATGATATCACATAATAATTAGAAAAATAAATGTATCTAGAAAGCTAATTAGTGACAGTGATTTTTAGTTATAATATAAGTATCCCTATGATAAAGGGTTGACCAAAATATAATAACATAACTTACTAATATATTATTTCTCCTCCTATTAATATTGCCTAAGTTTTATCAAACAAACAATAATTTATTACAATGTAAACCTCTAACTTAAACAGTTATTTTCAATTAGAGGTAGTAGTTATATAAGACTTTTAAGATATCCAAACACTTCTATTGTATATACATTTTACATTTAGATTTTATATTAAACACGCTCTATTTTTTTCACTATATTTTATTGACAATAATTTTATATTGTTAACAATTAGTATTTAAAAGATTTTCCTCCAAAAAGAAGAATCTAGGAAAAGACAACCGATTAATTTAATTCTTTAAACTATATTATATATCCTCATGAATATTTATAATAATAAGAAAATTAAATGCCGATCGGTTGGAAGAAACTTCTTAATCAAATAGATACCGAAAATTAAATTTGTCCCTACCGCATGAATATGCCAAATATCTGAATGTCATGTATATATGTTGTGATTTATTATATTTTTGGAACCGCTGTTGATGAACAAACTTTTGGAAATTAAATATTTTCAGTATTGACCTCTCTTCTACATTTCTCAATTATTGTTATCAATATTTGAATCCTTAATAAATTTGAAATTTTCAACCAGTTTGACCAAAGTTCTTATATATAAATGTTAAAATATATACTATTATTTGATTATTTCTATTTTCTTCTGAAACTATACAAAGAATATACTAGGCAGTGACATTGTGATAGAGATATGATATTTATTAATAAACACTCATGTAGACTGGGCCAGGTTGTTTATACTTTATACACATACAACACCCAACTCAATTTATTGATAAAAAAAAAATTATACTATTAATGTGACGATTTATCAAAGACAATACTAGGGTAGGAATGATTTACCAAAAATTTAAAATATTAAAATAAATATTAATATAAGGTAGGAGAATTTGAACGTTTGCCAATATATTTATTTATTTATTTATTTATTTCCTTACATTCGGAAACGGTGCTTAATAGAGATAAGGGAGCCATGATGATGACCCCTCAAAAATTTTAAAATTTATATCCTCCTTCTCTTTTTTTAGCTTTCACAATATTTTTAAAAAATTAAAAGTTTTTTTTAAAAAAATACTTGTTTCACTAATTTATTAATATAAATGACTTTTAAAATATCATAAAATATTATTAAGATATTTCTTATCTTTAAAATTAATTTATCATATTAATATTGTTTCAACTAATTTTATTTTATGATATATAAATAACTTAATAAATTTAATTAATAAATATCATCTGATCTTTATAAAAAAATTTAAATAATAAATCATTTTTATTGTGGAATTTCAGGCTAATAGCTAGCTATTCTACATGCAGAAGAATGATATAACTAAACATTCATATATCATTATAATTATTCAGTAAATAAAGTGCAAATAAATTAAAGCAATATAATCAAAGGAGGGTTAAGAAAGAGGGAAGATAAACTAACCATTAGGATCTGCAAGTCCAAACACACCCAAGCATCCATTTTAGCACCACCGGTTAAATCATCAAAACAAGAAGCAAATCAAAGGAACAAATTGTTAATATATATACATATATTTAAAAAGTTTCCAAAAATAAAAAGAAAGAAATTGAGCAAATAATAAATATATACAAGCAAGGGAATTAAGACATATAATATAATTTTTTTTATCGTTCCAAGTTATGAAGAAGAGAAAGAGTTTGTAATAGATATTATTTATCTCTTTCGGCATTGCTATCAGCAACAAACAACGCTTATATACTTTACCTCAACAAACAAATCCAGCAAAAGTATCTAAATATATAAAGAAAAATATGATAATTGATAAATAATATAATCAAACACATAATACCATTTATCCAATTCTTGGGAGGTTGGAAGTGATAAGCTGTTCTGTAAGGTTGATGAGAGGAATCATCATCATCATCAGAAGTTATGTGAGTGGCTTCAACATGAAGAACACCATTAACATAGATGATAGAGAAAAGAGCAATAAGCCAAAATGGAGAAATTTTGATCATGTTTGTGGTTATGTATGTGTGTTTAATTTGAAGTAGCTAGGAGTATCTCTTTATATATAGAGAAAGTGATATATGTGCCAATGGTTAAATGATATGACGGAAAACCGGGTGATGATTTGTTGAATGGAGATTGAATTCTAGAGTGAAAATTCATATAAGATAATAAATATATAGTGATGATGAGAGAAGCAACTAGGAAAATGAGAAATTTTATATATATAAATTCAAAGTATTGTCAGATTTCAGAATTAGTCAACTATGGAAGAGAAATGTAAATATTGTGTCTTATAAGATACCGAAAGTTAATAAGTAATAATTAAGGAAAAAAGTATAAGGTATTAATATATTATCTGTTAATTTATTAATAATAATAATTAATTATTATATTTTAAATATATGTATAAAGAGATATATTTAAAAAATATATTTATAAAAATATTTTATTATATATAGTTATAAAAAAGATAATTTTATTAGATACATACACAAAAATATTTTTATTAAATAAAACTATAAACAAAAGTCAGTAGAAATTGATAGAAATATTATTAATAATCTAGTAAAATTGTAATTAATAACATATGTGGGAGTTGCTAGCTATTATTATATTATTTAAATCTTGTATCTATGTATCTTATATGCCCACTATTTTAATTTGTTTTCACTTTTTTTTTCTTTGTCATTTCTCTTTATTTATTTATATTTTCATCACATTCTCTCATTTTTTTATTTTTTTTATTATTGTGCTTTTTTATATATTTTTTAAATAATTTTCAATTAGAAACTGTATATATATATATATATATATATATATATATATATAATAAATGAGGTATACATATAGGATGGTCCTTAATATTACACTGGGATTCTCATGATGGTTAGCTATGATAATTATAATAAATTATAGGGTAAATTATAGTCTGTTATATATAGATGTTTGATAACTAGGAGTCTAGGACAAAAAATAAAAATAATAAACAGGGAATTAATAAAGTGAATCTATTTTCACTTTTTTTTAATGACAAAAAATTGTATCCTAAATACATTTTATTTGTACTTATTTTCAACCACTATAAATATTCTTTTGTGCCTCTGTATTTCTAATTTATATTTGATTTTGACTACTAAATATCCTAAAGTTAAGTGGTTATTAAGCACATTATTTTTTAATTTAGTATACCTATATAAACTTTTTTTTGTGAGAGAGAGAGAAACAAGTATTTCAAACAAATTTTCAATTCAAAGTACAGTATTTGGTTTTCATTTAAGTATCTTAAATGATAGTATTTTTCCCAACCTAACTATTCTATTTTTATTTCTAATCTTACTTTATTGATATTGAGAATGAACGAAATTGAATTCCATTCTCCATTGAAACCTGTTACCCGAGAGTTTTGTTTGGCCATAGTATAACTGAAAAAAACAAACCAATACCATATAATGTTTAGAAAAAATAAAAAATAGCTTAGATTGTTGAATTTTATATTACCAGAGATTGAAAGAAATTAAATATTTTTTGGAGATTTATTAATAATAAATGAAAACGTGAGGTGGAAATTTATTAATGATAGAAAAATATATAATCTAACGAAAAAATTAACTAATATTCTATATGAAATTAAATTTAACCCTTACTCGTTTATATCATATTTTAAGTAAACTAGGTTTAATGTTAATAAGCTAAATTATAATTTGATAATTTATACTCGTCTAATGCTCTAACAAATGGGAGTACGTATTCCTCATCTAGCGCCCGATGAGTTCGTTCACGTTCTGCTAGGATTTTATTGCGCCGCTTTCATGGTTACACCTCTTTTTGTCTTTTCTTCGTCAAATTCTTTTCCATCTTCTTCTACTTTCTTTTCTTAATTTCTTTTTCACTGAGCTCCCTAATTTTCGTTTTCTCTCCCAATTCATTCCTCTTTTAATTCATTTCGTTTTCTAATTCACTCATTTCATATATCTTATTTCTCTCTGGAATCATTAAATACCAATTCTGATTTTCTCTACACCATGAACAACAAATCAAAGACTCAGAACCCTCATATAATTGATAGTGATCAGAAAGATGATTTGATTGTTTTAGCTTATGAAGATGTTTCTGAAGGAATTCAAGCATGTACACGGAACCTGGAAGAACTGCCAATTTTTTATTGATAATTTTGCCCAAAACAATATCAAGGAAGATCGAGTTGGTGAATGGCTTAAGGCAGATTAAATCGGTAGGCGTTTAACTGAAAAGAAAGCTTCCTTCAATCCTAACCAACCTCAGGATGGTTCTATTCCAGCTCAATCGAAGAAAAAAGCTCCACCTGCTTGGCTTTTTGATAGTTTCTGAAAAATAAGTGTGCAAGATGATCAGAAAAAAGAGAATAATGAAAAAATTGCTGCTAATTCGGGTTATAGAGTAGAAAATGAGGGTGAATCAGACAACACAGGTATGGCTACTGATACTAATTCTTCTTCTAATGCTTTATTGGAGATATCCTATCCCATGAATAATGTCCAACACAATAACAACGTCATATCCAAGCTTAAAAAGGAGAACAAAAAGCCAAACCTGAAACAACTTGCCAGAAAGTCTGTGATAGGTTTCAAACGGAGGAGTGGAGGTAATGGTACTGAAGATATTTCAAAGAAAATTTGTCTCAATGATATTGTCTCTGATGCTATGACGGTGGAGGGTGCCAGCTGCCAGCCTTCAAGTGGCACCCAAAAAAATATGAAACTGCTCTCGTGAAATTGTCGGGGTTTGGGGAGACCCCTGATAATCCACAATCTTAAAGGGATTTGCAAATCCTACTCCCCCGAGGTTGGTTTTATCTGTGAAACAAAAAATCAATCATGACAAGTTGAAGGAAAACTAAGATCTTGTGACTTCTAGAAATGGTTTATTGTGGATCCGGATGGATTATCAGGGGGTTTGGAAATGGCATGGAGGGATGGTTGCACTGTTCAGATTTTACAGTATGGTAGATTCTTCATTGCGGCATCAATTCTGACAGCTGGTTCTAATGATCCCTATGGTGTTCTAGGTGTTTATCTCAGTTCAAATGATCAACATAGAATGGCTCAATTTGCTGAATTAACTTCAATCACTCAATAGTTCGATGGTAAGGTTGTGTTAATGGGGGATTTTAATGCCATTTCTAATCAATTGGAGAAAGAAGGTGGGGGTACTAAATCTCCTTCTTCTATTGAAACCTTTAATAGTTTATTGATAATAATTCCCTGATTGATATTGGTATGGTCGGAAAACTATTCACTTGGTTAAATAGACGGAGGGGTGATGAGTTGATATAGGAAAGACTGGACCGATTCTTGGTAGGAGTTGATTGGCAGCAACTCTATCCCAATGCAACGGTTCTTAGACTGTCAAAATCAGGTTCGGATCACTCCCCTCTTCTCTTAGACTCTAATCCGAGAACTGAGAGATCTAAACGCCGATTCAAATTCCAAGAAAAATGGTGTTCCAATGATGAAATAAGGCAGATTGTTAGAGAGGTTTGGCACGAACAGATTGATGGTTCAGCCATGTATATCCTAGCTCAAAAAATAAAGTGTTGTCGACATAAGATTGTCAGATGGCAGCAAGAACACAGATCTAATTCGAAGGTAGAGATTGATTTACTACAGTCGGAATTAGAGAAACTTTGTTTAGTAGAAATTCATGGAGGTGACATCATTTCAGAAATAGAGGACAAACTTGAAAAAGTATTGTAAAATGAGGAATCTTATTGGAAAGATAAGTCTAGAATCAAATGGCTCAAATTTGGTGATCAAAATACAGCTTTCTTCCATCAGAAATTTAGAAATCGAACCCGAAGAAATAGAATTTGGCAACTAACTGGTAGTGATGGTGAAGTGGCTACTTCAAATGCTGGTATTGCTTCTGTGGCTGAATCTTATCTCAAGGACATCTTTTTCTCCACTTGTCATGAGAACCATGAACCTGTGTTTACTGATTTTGAACCTAAAGTTACAGCTCACATGAATCGTAGGCTTCAAAGACTAGTTACTATGAAGGAAGTAAAACGTGCAACATTTAGCATTCATCCTCAAAGTGCTCCAAGAGATGATGATATGACAGCAAAATTTTTTCAAAGCTTCTGGAACATACTTAGTGGTGATGTGTTTCGAGCAGTTAAGAGCTTCTTTTCAGGGGGCAGAATTTTGAAGGGTTTTAACCACACTCAGATCTGTCTTATTCCCAAGATTTCTGATACTAAAGATATAACTCAGGTAAGACCAATAAGCCTATCTTCAGTCTTTTACAAAATTATCTCCAAAGTATTTGTACATAGACTTCAGGGTATGATGAATAGACTAATTAGTCCTACGCAGAGTACTTTCATTAAAGGCAGATTAATCTCTGATAATATCCTAATTGCTCACGAGTGTATGCATTACTTGAAGAACAAAAAAAGAGGACTCGAAAATGAAATGGCGCTAAAATTATATATGAGTAAGGCATATGATAGGGTAGAATGGCACTTTCTTTGGTTTATATTGGAGAAGTTTGGTTTCGACTCTCCGTGGATCATGTGGATTCAAGAATTAGTGACAACTGTTTCTTATTCTGTTATTGTGGAAGGACAACCTTATGGTTTCTTCAAACCAAATAGAGGTATTCGACAAGGAGATCCTCTATCCCCTATTTTTTTCTTTTTTGTGCAGAAGGCCTCTTCTTCTTGCTACACAAGGTAGAACAAAGCAAACTAATTCAGGATCTTCAGATACATAGGCGATGTCCCATGGTCAACCACCTCCTGTTTGCTGATGATTCCATCTTATTCTGTAAGGCTAATCCTGAAGCATGTTCAAATATCCTGCATTTATTGAATTCTTATGAAAGTATCAGTGGCCAGAGGGTAAATCTTAATAAATCTGTTGTATTCTTTATCCACAACACTCCCTCCACTACTCGTACACTACTGGCTAACTCTATGAATATTAATCATATTGGGGCTCAAGATAAATACCTTGGTTTGTCTTCTATAGTCTCTAAATCGAAAAAGGCTTCTTTTAGTATGATCAAAGAAAAGGTTTGGAAAAGAATCCAAGGGTGGAAGCACAATCTTCTTTCGTCAGGTGGTAGACACGTATTGTTTAAGGCAGTGGGAGAAGCTATTCCTATTTATACATTGTCTTGCTTCAAGTTGCCTGATGGTTTAATTTCGGAAATTCACTCTCTACTACTTTCTCAGTTCTGGTGGGGAAAAAAGGTTCTGAAAGGCGGATGGCTTGGATTAGCTGGGACACTATGACTCGCCCACGAAAAGAAGGAGGCCTTGGATTTAAAGATCTCAGAATCCAAAAGCTGGCACTTTTAGGCAAACAGTTTTGGCGACTTGTAACACAGCCTACTTCCTTATTATCCAAAATCTTAAGAGGTAAATACTTTAGCAATGGTAATGCTATAACGGCAGAAATTGGAGTCTTACCTTCTTGGGGATGGAGGAGCATACTGGAAGGCCGAAAGATTGTTGAAAAAGGTCTTAATTGGGCTGTGGGTACTGGTGAGAATATTCGAATCTTTGAGGATCCTTGGCTGCCTCCTCCGTATCCTTTAATGATTTCTGACATGCCAAATAGACAGGCTATTTCTGAGTTGGTTCCAAGAGTTAAAGATCTAATTACTGAAGATAGGAATTGGAATCAGAATCTCATTCAAGAATTATTTCCCCAAGACGTTGCAAACAGAATTTTGTCAGTTAAAATTCAGCAGAGTAGGGACAAATTGCAATGGGATTTGAACAAATCCA
Organism: Arachis hypogaea; assembly: GCF_003086295.3. NCBI lineage: Eukaryota > Viridiplantae > Streptophyta > Magnoliopsida > Fabales > Fabaceae > Arachis > Arachis hypogaea. The sequence continues at coordinate 6,616,529 of NC_092044.1, read as the reverse complement.
AGCAATATGATACAACTTCAGGTTACAGAATTGGCTATTTATTTTACCATCCGCCTCTGGAGCTTTGCCCTAATTATATGCAGCAGAAAAAGTCGTGGATTGATTTATGGAAGTTGAACTTGCCTCACAAAATTAAGCTATTTATCTGGAAAGCTCTTCATGGCCGACTTCTGGTGCTTGCTCAGATTCATCACCGCATTTCATCTATATCACCAATATGCCCCTGCTGTCATGAAGCAATGGAAACAGTCTCTCATTGTTTGATCGATTGCTCTAGAATTAAAGACGTACGGTCTCAGAGTTATCTTCGTGACTGTCTTCCCCCTCAGAATTCTAACGACTTTTGGACATGGTGGACTGCATCAATAGAGATACTTAACCCGTTGAATAATGTTGACCGTAATCTTTAATTGCTTGCCATCATTTGCTGGAAGTGCTGGAAAGCTCGCAACTAGTTGATTTTTGAAGGTTCTACTTCTATGCCGTCTGCCATTCTAGTAAGCTCTGTCAAGTTGCTCCGTGAAATCCAAAGAACTTGCAGTTTAGGTCGTCATCTTCATGAGGCAAGCTCTTAGTTGCATTCAATTTGATTTATCATTCTTTCTTCTTTAAGATTTTTCTTCGTTTTTCGACCACGCACCGTTGGATGAATACCTTCAACGTAGTGTTTTTGGGAAATTCCCACCTTTTATTATGCTGTCCTGTTTTTGAACATCTTTATATTTTATTTTTCAATAATTAATGAAATATAACCTACTATCATTTGGAAAAAAAAAGTTATAATTTGATATTATCATATGCTTGATTTATACTTGACCATGAACCCCAAACCATGCTTTGACTGTTTGACAAAGTTTAAATAGGATTAAAATCAAATCTAACCATAACAACTCACAAAATACTTTGAGTGATAAGACTTATGTATGCTCTAACTACACGTTATATAAATTCTTTTACTAGTAATAAGTAGTAATAAACAAGGTTTCTCGGCTGCTCCTCTCTTTGCGAGAGCAGAACATGGCCTGCCAAGTATTTTCAAAATTTTTTATTTAGTTGAATCTGGTACCAATTGGATTATTAAAAAAATGTTTTTAGGAGTTTTAACAACATTACGTGTATATTATTAAATATTAGTATTTATTACGTCAGTTATTAAGTATTTATATATATATATATATTATTTGATTTATTTTATATATTTTTAATATATATTTGTATTCTATAATTAATTTTGTGACTGATTTTTTAATACGATTAAAAAATTTGAACTTATATTTTTTAACAGAAATGTTTTATGCATAATTAAAAGCAACTATCAAATAGTAAAAAAAATAACTATTAAATTAGTCAATATATATTAATTTAGGTATTTTTTAATTAAATAATCACTAGAATAATCAAATTTTATAATAATTATATTTTTAAATATATATTTTTTACGTACTAATTAATTAGTGTCTGATTTTTTTATATAAATAATAATATATTTTATATTTTGATATTTTATGTAAAAAATATTTTTTTATTTATTAATTATATTTAGATATAATAATACAAAAATATTTATTTATTTATTAGTTATGTTAAAATATCTTTTTTTAAATAAAAAATTTTAAAAATATAAATTATAACTTTTAAAAAATATATTTTTATTTTTAATATTTATTTTTATTATTAAAAATTTATTAAGCACACTAAAAAATAAAAAATATTTTTATTTAAAGATATTTTTTAACAATCTAATAATACCCAAATAAACTCTTAGCTACGCTAACTTAGATGATGGATGGGTCTTTTTCAAGTTTTTATCAATCTATGTTTTGGATTCAAGATACTGATTAAGTGAGGACGAGAATTGGTATGATCAAAATTTCAAAATACAGAAGTGGTTAATCTTTTTTTAATATTATTTAATTGTTGGTTAGTTCTTTATTTTGAAAGTTTTTTTATTATTTTAATTTCTTTACGTATTTTATATAATTTTATATGTTTCAATATTTTTACACGACATAATGATAAAAATAATGGAAAAACTCATGTTTAAAAAAGATAAAATATAATTTAAAAACATATGAATTAATATATATATATATATATATAAATTTTATCAGATTTTTTTAAAATAAAAAAAATTATTTTTTTGTGATATATACAATAATTACTGATAAATTATTCTTTTACCAGAGTTTTAACATTTGCGTTATCTTCTCTTTTCTTTTTAATTGACGCTATATTTTTCTTAAACCTTGATAACAATGTCATCTTTATCATCCCATCAAATACACCTCTCCTTCTCCAATTTTAAAATCTTAATTTCTCTCTAATTTCTACGAATATATCTATCAATTTTTTGGTTCTCTCTTTTCTAAGATTGTTTTCCTAGTATTTTTTTTTTAATTCAGCAAGATCAACAATAGTACTCCTCTTCAGGTAACTAACCCCCGATTTAGATCCTCTAAATTTTGAATTTCACTCTAAAGGCTCTCACCATTTATTTCATAGGTGGGACAAAAAAAATATGAATGAAAAATCATTCAAGGATACAAAATCACACTTTACCTTTTAAAAATTCAAAATTTAGAGAATTCAAATTCATAACCCACATAACTTTATATAACTATATAACAAAAACAAACCAAATTAAAATATTAGTTAATAATAAAAATAATAAGTCAATAATTATCATCTTAGAATTTTTATTTTTTGAATAATGATTAAAAAATAATTTAAGAGTAATTAAAGATAAAAAAAATTAAAATATTTTGGTGTCTCTTTTTACGTACCAATTACTATCATTTTTAATTAATATATTACAAATTTTTATTAATTTTTTAACTCTCTTTTTTTTTAATTTTTTTTCAATCATATTAAAGATAACAATCAGATTTAATGATTTCATTTAAATTTTAAAATTTTGATTAAAAGATAATTTATTAATAATCACTGTACATATCATAACGGATAATTTATGTTTTATTTTAGAAAAGTTACAGTAAAATTTATCATATATATATATACCATGAGTTTCATATATATTATTTAAGAAGTAAAAACTAATGTGAGGTTTTGTCGTTACTTAAATTGTTTAACCGTAAAATAATAATGATTCCCAATGGCTTGATCTGTCATTGTTATGATATATTTAACATACAGTTTAATAGTGCTTTCTATCTTGATTCATTGCTTTAACAATTAAAGACATCTCTTTGGGCATCTTAGTTAGACTTGTACTCTTTTTTAATTAGAGCAAGACATCTGGAACTCATTTTTCGTTGAAGCCCTTGAAGGTAGGTATCATGACGAATATTTTCTTTTAAATAAAATTAAAAATTCTTTTGGAGATTGTGAATTTGTGACCATCAATTTCGTCAGCGTTAAACTCATCAAATGATCGAATTGGTAGCCTTTGATAGAATTTGAATCTTCTAAAATACGACAGATAATAAAGTGATGATAAAATAAAAGATTAATTATTATTTATTTTATAATTTTATAAATGATGTATTTATTATTTTAATTTAAAAATAATTAATTTTTTACTTGATTATTTTACTAACTTTTTTATTTTAAAATATCTTAATTTTCCTATATGCCAAGGTTAAAATCTTGCACTTTTTTTTTTCTTTAACAAAATATTCCTGTTAAAATCTATCAATTTTATTTGTTAAATTTTTTTTCTATGTTTAGGAAAAAAGAATAGTCTGAAAGACATGAAATCGAAACGCACTTAACATATGATGAGAGGTTTTTCAGTTTCTACTTTCTACTTGTGCCATGGCGTATGAATTTTAATTTGTTCTTTTATAGTATTGGATGTGACGTGAAAATACCACTTTGCATTGCATGCATTACATGTCATGTATGTCATGATACACATGATCAAAGAAACTTTTTATTATCATATGTAATCACTAAAAACTAAAAAGAAACCACCATTAAGCATTTTATTCATATTATTGCACACTCATATTCTGTTGACTGTAGGGAGCTATCGACCATGAAGAAGATTTCAGAGAAAGATTAAGTGAGATAATATAAGATTAGAAGATACTATATCTAACTCAAAACCTCAAGGTAATAAATTTATGGATCTTTCATCTTATAAAATTTTCACTCTTTTTTACTTTTTTTAACGTGAGACTAACTTTAACACTTCTTACACTTGCAACATTAACATATTCATGTATAAAGTTTTTTATATTTTAGGAGAAAAATATAGCTAATAATTTTTATAAAATCTTATTTAACCGTCTAGAAGCTTTCTTAATTTGTATCTTCTTATCATGCATACTTTTTCTATATTTAATATATTATCTCAATTTCAAACCAAATTCAAAATAATGTTATTTTGACTTTTTAATACATTAAAAAAATTTAAAGTATACTTATTTTGTATCTAAATACATTATTAGTTTTTCAAATCACAGTCATTTTAAAAATGATAAGAGTAATTTTTCTTCTTGGAGTACTAATGTGTACATACATTCGATAGATATCTTGTGTAGTTGGTCAATCACTAAATAGAAACAACCAATTTTTTGGATTATCGACAAAATATTAATGTGCTACAATATAGATGTCATATAATAGAGTAGCTTAGCCTTTTGAATGTGTTACTTGAGTTTGAAATGTCATGTTTAACTTTTATTCTCTTTCTCAGTTCGTTACTCTCTAAAAATATATAGATTCTATAATATTATATTTTTTAACCCATATTATTTATATAAATATGAAAATATTAAATAAAAAATAAGTATTTTATTTAAAATTTTCTATGAATTGAATTTTAATTTATATTTTATTGTAGTTTGTATTTAATATTTTATAAGTATTTATTGTATTATTTATTTGTGATATTAAAAATAATATATTTTTAATATATTCTTAATTATAACTTATTATTTTTCATGGAATATATTATTTATTTAAATTATTATTATATATTTATTTATTTATGTTTGATTAATATTTATTTAATAACCAAAATGGTTTAATTTTTTATTTCATTAAATAATTATTTATTTAGTATTATCGAAATATAAATAAGTAGCTAATAAGAAGGGCTTCATTCTAGTTACTTTTAGAGATTTCTTGAAGAAAGTTGTGTGGTGAAGATGGGTAGCACCACTCATAAGGATATATATCATGCTTATATAATTGTGTTCTCATAATTGGTTGTATATAAATGGTGGATAACATACATTATTATATTATGTGCGTTTCCATTTATTTACCTTTTTGTTTCAACCATAAACTTTTGTCTTCCACAGTTCAATTGATAATGCATATCCATTTATATGATCATGTGTGTAAGTTTCTCGTGACTTCAAATTGGCAAAAGATAAAAAGGTTTTCATGGGTGGTGATTATTATTGTTTACGATTAATTGACTTTAATTTGTTTTTCACAAACAATTTTCAATACGTCGTGATACAAGTTAAAATTTCTTCTTTTTTTTTTTTGATTTCAATTGTAGGCATTTTAAAAGAAAAAAGTATGTGGAACCAAAAGGGGATCAGCAAAAAAGTAAACAAAATCACATTAATCTTAATTAATTTAATTTTATTTAATTTTCAATTTTTGTTATTAATTGCCGTGTTCAATGAAATCACTCTTTGACTAATATGTTTTAAAAACCCAAAAACCACTCCTGGGATCACAGAACACCTCATCAAGCCCGTTTCAAAATTCAGCTTCCCTTTTGTCAAACCCGAATCAATTTTCTTTTCCATTTGGTGGCGCAATTCATCGTTATTCTAGATATCATTGACGGCGCCAATTAGAACTTCCTATCGTGGCGGCTACAGTGCATGGTTTCGTAAGGGTGTCATAAACAGCGTCAACCTCATCAAGTCAAACAGTCAAAGATAACTACGATTGAATCACTTCTGGAAAAGAGCATCTTCCATGGCGTTTTCACCCACTGAAGGAGGATCAATTACTACATTCACCAATCCAACACAAGGCGATGAACAATTCAATGTGGATGAATTAGACATTCAAGAACAAGTAGGGTGTAAGGTATGTTTCATAAGCTTCTCATTGGTTGTTTTAAATTTTGTAACAACGTGATATTTGAAGCATTCTTATTCATGCTAATTTGAATTTTTTTTACTTCAAAAACTATATCGTTATGGAGAATTCTGGCACAGTTATATATTAAGCTGAGCAAAAAATTGCTACTAAACACTTACCCATCATGTATGAATCACTAGAATTGCCATCATTAAAGTATGCTTGACTCCCAGATTTGTGATGCAATTTTCTTTGATGGTTTTTATATGACTCATTAAATATATAGTAAGGAATGTTCTTAACTTGACAATGCCTTTTTCCGGTTTCTTTAATTGAAGTTCGACGAAATTACCGATGTCGTGGTGACTAGAAAGGATGAGCTGGACGACGGACACCAGGTTTGAATGTGCTATCTCGATGTTTCTAGTTCATGCTAATAAGATGTTTCTTAAGCGACAGTGGACTTTTCACTATGTTAATTTTGTCTTATTGATTAAGAAAGAACATGTGCTCTTTTTGGAGCTATTTATGCCTTGACAAGGTTTTTATGAGATGAGAATATGCTTTGATTTCACACTTCACTTACTTCGTTAGGGTAGGATATACCTACTCGGCACATACCTTCAAAATAGTATAACTCTATTAGTGAGTGCTTTATGAATCCTCAACTAGTATTAGACCATATAATGACAAAGGAGGAAAAAAGTAGATTGATGATTGTACACTTCCCTAAAATTTAAATATCATTTCTAGATTTATCATGATAGTATTTTACTGAAATTATTCCCATGTTACTATATAAAGGTGTTTTGTGATTTGTAAACCTATCAAATTTTTTTTGGTTTTTTTTTTAATTTCAAAAAGCTCATTTATTTGAGATATTATTATAGTATGCTAAGAATTTCTATTAAACACTTACTGTGTTAGGGCTAGTTTAATTCGTATCTAATTTTTTGTATTGACGTTATAGTTGACGGATCATAGTGGCATAGGTGAAGAGGAAATTCCAGTCGTAGGAATGAGTTTTGGTTCGTTGCCTCTCGCACAGAAATTTTATGCAAACTATGCAAAGAAAGTTGGGTTCGTTACTAAAATCAGGAACACGAATTTCGACAAGACGCAGAAGGAATCAAAGATACCAGTTAATCAATCTATTTACTACACGCGCGAAGGTTATCGAGAGTCTAGGGTGAACGCAGCAACTCGAGCAAATAGAATTACAGCCACGAGATACAGAGCAAGGATGTATGTCGTGCTGGAAAATGAGAATGAATGTTTGGTTGTGTTTAGATTAGAACTGAGGCATTCTCACCCTTGTTCGGCTGAGAAAGCTGTCCACTATCATGAGTATCGGGAGCTGACCATGCATGCTAAGTGCGTCATTACGGATAACGACGAGGCTGGAATAAGACCCAACAAGACGTATCTAGCACTGGCAAACGAGGTTGGTGGGTCAGCAAACCTGGGTTTTTCAGAAAAGGATGTCAGAAATTACATCACACGCAATCTCCGATGCTCCTATGACAATGAGGACTTCCAGGGGATGATGAATTATTTTGTCCGAATGAAGGAGATCAATCCCAACTTCTTCTATGCAATAGATGTTGACGATGCTAATAAGTTTAGGAACGCACTTTGGGTAGATGCAAGGTGCAGGGCTTCGTATGAATATTACGGAGATGTGGTGTCGTTTGACACCACATACAGAAGAAACAGGTCTGTATATGTATTTGTAAATAGCAAGAGCAGTTATTTCTTAATTTTCTATTGTTGCCTCACAGTTGTCTTTGCTCTTTTCACAAGCATGGTCTGCCATTTGCATCCTTTGTAGGTGTAAACCACCATGGGAAGTCTACTCTTTTTGGCTGTGCTTTACTTGGGAGCGAGGAGATCCCTCGTTTTGAGTGGGTGTTCACGCAGTGGGTGAGATGCGTCGGATCTGCACCAAGGGGGATTATCACTGACCAGTGCAAGGCGATGACTGGAGCTTTTAGGAATGTCCTACCTGACACTGTCCACCGATGGTGCATCTGGCACATAATGAAGAAATCACAATTCAAGCTTGGTGGATACGCTAGGTACGGAGAACTGCATGCAATGATGAATCACATTGTGTGGAATTCTCCTTCGACTGAATCATTCAAGTCTGATTGGGCTAGTTTCATCAAACAGTTCAAGTTAGGCCAAAACAGATGGTTAGCAGGTAGGTGATTGTTAAAATAAATCCCTTCTATTGGTTTCTAATTGTCTATTTATTCACATCATGTGATTTGTGCCACCTTGATTCCGTTCCTATTGTTTTTATAAGAAATGTAGCGACAGTGAATGTTCCTTTCAGTATATAAAGAGATGTTTTTCTATCAGTGTGTCTGGATGTTTGTAACCATTTGTTTTTTTTTATTTGGGCAGACCTTTATGCGAATCGATGGAAGTGGATTTCAATATTTTTCAAGAGTGAATTTTGGGCAGGCATGAGGAGTACACAGCGTAGTGAAAGTATGCACGCATTTTATGGTGGATACCTGCATTGCAAGAGTGGGTTGGTTCAGTTTGTCCATGAATACGACAATGTCCTCAGAACCAAGGAGCAAAAGGAGCTGGAAGATGATGCTGCGGACTCGAAAGGTGTCATCCCATGTATAGGGAGCACGGGCATTGAGAGACAGTTTCAACAGGAATACACCAGTAGTATGTTTAGGATTCTTCAACTGGAGGTAAGAAAAAAAACCGATTGCATGGTTTAATCAATTGAACAAAAGGAAGATACAATTTCTATTACAGTGGACGAGCAGAAGGTATTATGGAGGAAGCCGGTCTACCATACTTTTAGGGTCGACTTTGACCCTTTGAGTCGAAATGGTCAGTGCAAGTGCAACAAGTTTGAATCTGCTGGTATATCGTGTCGCCACACCCTTGCGGTCTGGTCATACTACAGAGTTGACATAGTACCAAGCTACTATGTTCTTCCTTGATGGAGTAAGAATGTCATCCGCAAGCACACTTATGTCAAGAGTAGCCATGACGTGGCTCGGAGTGATGAAAGCAACAACTTGTTCAGGCATATGTGTTCAGAGTAATATAACGTTGCACAGGAGTTTGTTGCTTGTGATGAGGAAGCAGCCATCTTGCGAGCTGCCCTTTGGGATGCAAAGTCCAAGCTGATTGATTACCGTGCCAGCATGTGTTCCACTACTGCTGCTGCGTCTCAGAATACCGTGCCCACACAGAGCACAGGCGGTGCGATTGTACATGACATTCGGGGACCCTCAATAGTCAAAACTAAAGGACGGCCTAAGGGTAAGAGACTTGGAGCAGAGTTTGATAAGTCAATTAAGAAATCAATGCAAAAAAGGAATAGGAAATCACACCTGGTATGTGTTAGTAGCGGCTTATATTTTAAATTTTAATCACGCAATGATGTTCTTCATTAATGTATGTTTTTCTGTTTGTGTTGTGCATCTTGTAGGATGAGGTTGACCTTCCGTCAGATAATGATCATCATGGGTCCCTTAGTAAAAGATTTGAGGATTCTACAATGTGGAACTCATCGGAAGGTGGAGGATTCATGCACCTGTTGAACTCTTTTAGGCATATATAGATAGGTTTCTTGGTGCGAGTTTGGTGTCATTCTATACTTACAACTTAATAAATTATTCCCTTTTCTATTTTGTCACTAATGGTTATCATGTTTTATTGTAATCTTTTCAATGAAACAAAATAGAAGACAATAAAAATCACGATTGATAAATGATTTAAATCTGCCGTGAAATTGGACCAAGAGAATTTAAAACAAGAAAAAAAAGCACAAAACGCATTGATATCTCAATGCAGTGCACGCCGTTGCTAATGCGTAACACATGTAACAAAGAAATCATATACAAAACCATCCAATTTAGTTAACAGAAGAAACATCCGAGTCCCTACCAAAGACACCATCCACCTAAAATCCTACCTACTGTAGCCTGATCACGACTGAAGTCCATGCAATGCGTTAATTACCAGCAACTTCACAATAGACATGACCAAAAGGATTATATACACCGATCAGAGTTCACTCAATATTATCAATGTGCAATGACTTGCTTAAAGAACTAGTGACATCGCTAACTTGAAAAAACATTGCTTGACAATCCTGAAATAACTGATATATGAAACTTGCTAACGAGTATCTAACAAAACATGAGCCACTCACTCATCAATGAAATACTAACAAGTTCAAATGCTTTAAACATGACAAAACATAAAACAAATCCAGAACCATCCAATTTACAATGAGAAGAAACATCCGAGTGCCTACCAAAGACACCATCCACCTAAGATCGCACCTACTATGGCCTGATCACGACAGAAGGCTGTGCAATGCGTTAATTTCCAGCAACTTCAGAATTCCAGCATTAGATAAAAAATGATAAAAAAATAAAGAACACCACGAGAGTTAATGGACAGCAGTGCCACTTAAGCATAGACATGACCAAAAGGGTTATATACACTGATTATAGTTCACTCAATATCATCAGTATGCAATGACTTGCTTAATGAACTAGTGACATCACTAACTTGGAAAAACATTGCCTCTGAATCCTGAAATAACAAATATATGAAACTTGCTGACTAGTTTCTAACTAAACATGAACCACTCACTCATCAACGAAGTACTAACAATTTCAAATGCTTTAAACATGACAAAACATAAAACAAATCCAGAACCATCCAATTTATAAAGTTAAAAAAAACATCATAATTCCTAGCTCAAGCACCATCCACCCAGAGGTTTACGATTCATTGTCACCATCAACTTGAGAAAATCACCACCATGAAATGATAAACCTGCAGCGAAACAGGAATTATCAGGCTCACAAGAAACTAGTTTAAGACGGAAAATGCCATATTAAGCTACATAACTCTACCACAAGCAAAACATAGATGTAGTAACAGAGGTGTCTATAGTGAAGTTTTCCTACCTAGTAAAAAATTCTACTTCCGTTGTCTTCCCCCCTTTCTCGGCTTTCTTGTGGGTAACCCCGCACGCTGCAGCATGCTCTTCGTGCTCGGTGCTGTGAAAGGTGATTTCATAGCCTTATACTTTTTTCTAGGCTGGTTTCGGTGCACATGATTGCTTTCCAATGCCTGCAGCGCCTTGCCAATTTCTAAATTGTGAGGATCCATCACTATGTCTAGAACGATCTCCTTCCTAAACTCCTGTACAACGTCCTGTATGACAATTACGTGTTGGAGGGTAATTTTAAAGACCAGAAAGAAATTGACCACAAATGATTTCAACCTAATTGTTATGACAAATTCACCTGGTCCCAATGCTGCAATAATTTATCCAAACCCCAAAATTGCATGAAATTGATTACGAATACACCACAATCACAGCTACATGTACAAACACAGAATATTACTTCCAACCATGATATCATTATCAAGTGAAGTGCTATTAAGAATATTGTTAGGTGTATATTTAACTGACCCGTTATCTTGTTGTGGGATGCTAGCATAGAAACGAGGTAGGCCATTCTCCGTGTGCTCATATGCGGGCATGGAGAATTTCGCCATGTCTTCAATGAGTCTCGCCTAGAGATCAGCAACACCTTAGAAATCATACAATTTCAATTACCAAGTCTAACGTCGAACTAATTAGTTGTCGTATACATACCGCATAAGCATGTAATTTTACTCTTTCATTGTTAGGCACTCCTGTATTCATACTATCCAGCACCCATAGCCTTTTCTAAGCAATCTCAAAGGCATACAATCACCAATGACGATTGATACAGACTGGGGAAAACCACTACGATGGAAACAGAAATATATATTTTCATGATCAAGTTAGTGACCAAATAGATATAGTTGCAAAATTTCTAAAACATTTAACGTGTTGCGATACATCTATTGAAACGAAAGCCAACAACATCTCAATTAAGCACACGCAAATTCAAGTGACTAAGACACGAAAACCAAAAAACATATTCAGAACCATCCATTTGACAATTAAGGGGAACATCCTATTGCCTATCACAAGGAACATCCAAGTAATAAACACCAGGTTGTAAGCACTTAAACAAAAGCATCAACCTTCAAGCGTTAAATAATACAAGAACCATACAGTTTTTTTTCATGTAGCGAATTAGCTTACCCATTTTTGCATGGAAGCTGCTATCTTGTCAAAAAATATCGAATCATCACCAAAGTGAGGACCCAGCCCCATATAACTAACGGTGGGATCCTCCCTGAAGGAAGCCAAGTTCCTCTTCTGCAACACGGTTTCCTATTAAAAAAGTACTATTTAGGTTCAGATCTCAAATCATTATCGATTAGAATCCGCAATTTCGTGCATACCAAAATTCTGGGAGGTATACAGTAAAAGTCATCCTTAAACTGCAATGATTCTAAATCATTAAATGTTGAACACATCCACTGAACGATCTGCATAAAAAAGGTTTAAATTGCATTAGCGTCATCTGTTTTATCCACTATCTATATTAAGAAACATATTCATTATATCAATGTGATAGTATGTTATACTTACGTTGCTGGTGACCCAGTGCCGGGGCAGCAGTAAGTAGATGTCCTCTTGGAGCAAAGATAGGTGCTGCCTTCCTTCATAAGACGCCAAAACCTCGCTTTGATACAATGATCCATTGGCCGCCCATCGTCGGACTCGCTCCTCATCATCCTCGTCGATCTTTTGCCCCTTTTAGAAGTGGATGCACCTTTATCGGAGTACATTGGGTATACTTCTGTTCCGTCCCAGCATTGCCCAGTGAGATTTGCTTTCCTGGTGGGCTAGGAGTCATGCAAGACGGATTGGCTGGCATCACGGCCTGTAGTGGACTCGTATTCTGCAGTTGCTCAAAGTAGTTCACTCTCGGGGTCTCAGTTCGACAGGAAATTGGGATTACTACAAGCAACTCAACCAATTTTAGAGAAATGGCAGCTGTACACGGATACAATCCTTAACTCACTAACAAACAAAATAGACCAGAAAATGAGATAGTTTTGGTTAGGAGACTTGCTCGTCGAACTCCTATTCTTCATGTTTCACTAGCGCAACGGAGAGTATTCCTGCATCGGGAAGGACAGAGACTGGTGTTTCATGGGTTCCCTTGTTCTGATTGAGGTTGCCTTCTGTTGGTTCGTCACTTGGTTTTTTTTGTCAACTCCCTGTTTATAGAGTCGGCACATCCGCTTGGCAAGAGGCTCATTCTCTTCATCATCATCAGTGCCACTTGGGAGATCCTTTTTCTCAGATTTTTTTGGGGGGCACCTACGTGGTCGGTCCTTTTTAGCCTCCCCCTTTTTTGCGCAGCTCCCCTGTTAGGCTATTTTACGTACAACAAATAAGTTGTGTAAAGAAACATCCAAGTACATTTAAATGACACTAGTACACGTAATCAAAGCTAGTCAATGAATTAAGCCGTAGATAACAGTAATCGTATACTCACCCTTGTGCTAGTTTCAGATCGTTTAGCGCACCGTGAACTTCCCGCTGTTGGAGGTGAAGATGATGTACGTCCCCTTGGTCGTCTTTCATTTGAAACCTGCTTACTCTCTCCACCGACTGACCTCCGCTGTTTGAGGCAAGATCCAGAACCAAATTAATAATGGCGAACTAAGCTAGTTAACATGCTAAAGCAGTAAAACGTGCTTACCCTTGGCAGCACCGATTGCTTTTGCCGACACTTCTGTGGTTTTTTTTCCCCGATTTCCTCCTGGCAGCTTGTGGTGACCGGCCATTTATGTCGTCACCTCCCCCATGTCTCGTCAAAAGGCGCCCCTGAATTAAGAAACGAAGATAATCAATTATTTTAATTAACCCCCAAATCCCCCATGTATATCTCATAAAAACTAATGATTTAGTTGTGAAATTGAAAAATGGAATTCATTGATGTTTGTCTATTGAGCTCCGACTTCCTAACGTCATAAATTAACCGATTATGAGATAGAAACGAGTACCTCGGATAGAATATACTGCACCTTCTTTTCAAGTCTCTCCGAGGTCCACGCATCGAGCCATGGCTCATGCTCAAGACAATTGTCAAGACACCGTATTGTAGATGCTGAAAATAGAGTATCTACACAGAGGATGGGCCAAATTTAAGTTATACATTATGAAAAACCACGCTGAATATACTGATTTGGTATAGAGCAAATGGACATGGAACTAGTGACATGAAACACTCAGCTGAAATCATACACGGAACCATCTAAATTTAGTGAACAAAGATTCAAGTAATTCAGCAACATATCAGTACATCACATTCAAATAGCAGTACTAGAGCCTGAGCTCTCCAAGCTAATGTATAGGAAATTAATTTTATACAATTTATGATATTCATAAAAAGAAAGGCAAACAGAATTTATTAATGGTCATTATGTCCTACCAGCACGACGAACATGCAGCCTTCACATGTTTTGTTCCCTTTCAACTTATACTTCTCGAATGTCGTGTCGAACCACTTCAGAATCTCCAACGGCCAATTGAATCTCCGTGGATCAGAAACATCTAACACGGGGTAGATGTGCCACAGAGAATGTACCTGTTGAGTGGTGGGGCACAGGAATATCTTCATCACCACCAGTATGAAATATCTCCGAAACTCCATCCTATCTGACTCTGTCATCATTGGACAATTGTAAAGCTATTCTTGAGTGGTGGGGCACAGGAATATCTTCATCACCACCAGTATGTGCTGCGTCTATGGAACCTGTTTTTGATGGCGACGTGTAAAGCTAGGGAACCTATTAAAAAACACGAGTAAAGCTAGGGAACCATATACACAGCACAACCGAGCTCCAGGATTTAGTCTACAATTGTCCAATGACGACAGAGTCAGATAGGATGGAGTTTGGGAGATATTTCATACTGGTGATGATGAAGATGTTCCTGTGCCCAACCACTCAACAGGTACTTTCTCCGTGGCACATCTACCCCGTGTTAGATGTTTTTGATCCACGGAGATTCAATTGGCTTTTGGAGATTCTGAAGTGGTTCGACACGGCAGTCGAGAAGTATAAGCTGAAAGGGTACAAAATGTGTGAAGACTACATCTTCATCGTGTTGGTAGGACACAATGACCATTAATAAATTCTGTTTGCCTTTCTTTTTATGAATATCATAAATTGTATAAAATTAATTTCCTATACATTAGCTTGGAGAGCTCAGGCTCTAGTACCGTTATTTGAATGTGATGTACTGATATGTTGCTGAATTACTTGAATCTTTGTTCACTAATTTTAGATGGTTCCGTGTATGATTTCAGCTGAGTGTTTCATGTCACTAGTTCCATGTCCAGTTGCTCTATACCAAATCATATACTTTGCGTGGTTTTTCGTAATGTATAACTTAAATTTGTCCATCCTCTATGTAGATACTCTATTTTCAGTGTCTACAATACGGTGTGCTTGACAATTGTCTTGAGCATGAGCCATGGCTCGATGCATGGACCTCGGAGAGACTTGAAAAAAAGGTGCAGTATATTCTATCCGAGGTACTCGTTTCTATCTCATAATCGGTTAATTTATGACGTTAGGAAGTCGGAGCTCAATAGAAAAACATCAATGAATTCCATTTTTCAATTTCACAACTAAATCATTAGTTTTTATGAGATATACATGGGGGATTTGGGGGTTGATTAAAATAATTGATTATCTTCATTTCTTAATTCAGGGGCGCCTTTTGACGAGACATGGGGAGGTGACGACATAAATGGCTGGTCACCACAAGCTGCCAGGAGGAAATTGGGGAAAAAGGAACCACAGAAGCGTCGGCAAAAGCAATCAGTGCTGCCAAGGGTAAGCACGTTTTACTGCTTTAGCATGTTAACTAGCTTAGTTCGCCATTGTTAATTTGGTTCTGGATCTTGCCTCAAACAGCGGAGGTCAGTCGGTGGAGAGAGTAATCAGGTTTCAAATGAAAGACGACCAAGGGGACGTACATCATCTCCACCTCCAACAGCGGGAAGTTCACGGCGCGCTAAACGATCAGAAACTAGCACAAGGGTGAGTATATAATTACTGTTATCTACGGCTTAATTCATTGACTAGCTTTGATTACGTGTACTAGTGTCATTTAAATGTACTTGGATGTTTCTTTACACAACTTATTTATTGTACGTAAAATAGCCTAACAGGGGAGCTGTGCAAAAAAGGGGGGAGGCTAAAAAGGACCGACCACGTAGGTGCCCCCCAAAAAAATCTGAAAAAAAGGATCTCCCAAGTGGCACTGATGATGATGAAGAGAATGAGCCTCTTGCCAAGCGGATGTGCCGACTCTATAAACAGGGAGTTGACAAAAAAAAAAACAAGTGACGAACCAACAGAAGGCAACCTCAATCAGGACAAGGGAACCCATGAAACACCAGTCTCTGTCCTTCCCGATGCAGGAACACTCTCCATTGTGCTAGTGAAACATGAAGAATGGGAGTTTGATGGGCAAGTCTCCTAACCAAAACTATCTCATTTTCTGGTCTATTTTGCTTGTTAGTGAGTTAAGGATTGTATCCGTATACAGCTGCCATTTCTCTAACATCGGTTGAGTTGCTTGCAGTAATCCCAATTTCCTGTCGAACCGAGACCCCGAGAGTGAACGAATATTGCAATACTTTGAGCAACTGCAGAATACGAGTCCACTACAGGCCGTGATGCCAGCCAATCCGTCTTGCATGACTCCTAGCCCACCAGGAAAGCAAATCTCACTGGGCAATGCTGGGACGGAACAGAAGTATACCCAATGTACTCCGATAAAGGTGCATCCACTTCTAAAAGGGGCAAAAGATCGACGAGGATGATGAGGAGCGAGTCCGACGATGGGCGGCCAATGGATCGTTGGAGCAAAGCGAGGTTTTGGCGTCCTATGAAGGAAGGCAGCACCTATCTTTGCTCCGAGAGGACATCTGCTCACTGCTGCCCCGGCACTGGGTCACCAGCAACGTAAGTATAACATACTATCACATTGATATAATGAATATGTTTCTTAATATAGATAGTGGATAAAACAGATGACGCTAACGCAATCTAAACTTTTTTTATGCAGATTGTTCAGTGGATGTGTTCAACATTTAATGATTCAGAATCGCTGCGGTTTAAATATGACTTTTACTGTATACCTTTCGGAATTTTAGTATTCACGAAATTGCAGATTCTAATCGATAATGATTTGAGATCTGGACCTAAATAGTACTTTTTTAACCGGAAACCGTATTGCAGAAGAGGAACTTGGCTTCCTTCAGGGAGGATTCCACCGTTAGTTATGTGTGGCTGGGTCCTCACTTTGGTGATGATTCGATATTTTTTGACAAGATAGCAGCTTCCATGCAAAAATGGGTAAGCTAATTCGCTACATGAAAAAAACTGTATGGTTCTTGTATTATTTAACGCTTGAAGGTTGATGCTTTTGTTTAAGTACTTACAACCTGGTGTTTATTACTTGGATGTTCCTTGTGATAGGCAATAGGATGTTCCCCTTAATTGTCAAATATATGGTTCTGAATATATTTTTTGGTTTTCGTGTCTCAGTCACTTGAATTTTCATGTGCTTAATTGAGATGTCATTGGCTTTAGTTTCAATAGATGTATCGCAACACGTTAAATGTTTTAGAAATTTTGCAACTATATCTATTTGGTCACTAACTTGATCATGAAAATATATATTTCTGTTTCCATCGTAGTGGTTTGCCCCAGTCCGTATCGATCGTCATTGGTAACTGTATGCCTTTGAGATTGCTCAGAAAAAGCTGTGGGTGCTGGATAGTATGAATACAGAAGTGCCTAACAATGAAAGAGTAAAATTAGATGCTTATGCGGTATGTATACGACAACTAATTAGTTCGACGTTAGACTTGGTAATTGAAACTGTATGATTTCTAACGTGTTGCTGATCTCCAGCCGAGACTCGTTGAAGACATGGCGAAAGTCTCCATGCCTGCATATGAGCACACGAAGAACGGCTTACCTCGTTTCTATGCTAGCGTCCCACAACAAGATAACGGGTCAGTTAAATATACACCTAACAATATTCTTAATAGCACTTCACATGATAATGATTTCATGGTTGGAAGTAATATTCTATGTTTGTACATGTAGTTGTGATTGTGGTGTATTCGTAATCAAATTCATGCAGTTTTGGGGTTTGGATAAACCATTGCAGCATTGGGACCAGGTGAATTTGTTATAACAATTAGGTTGAAATCATTTGTGGTCAATTTCTTTCTTGTCTTTAAAATTATCCTCCAACACGTAATTGTTATGCAGGACGTTGTATAGGAGTTTAGGAAGGAGATCGTTCTAGACATAGTGATGGGTCCTCACAATTCAGAAATTGGCAAGGCGCTGCAGGTATTGGAAAGCAATCATGTGCGCCGAAACTAGCCTAAGAAAAAGTCTAAGGCTGTGAAATCACCTTTTACAGCACCGAGCACGAAGAGCATGCTGCAGCATGCCGGGTTACCCACAAGAAAGCCGAGAAAGGGGGGAGGACAACGGAAGTAGAATTTTTTACTAGGTAGGAAAACTTTACTATAGACACCTCTGTTACTACATCTATGTTTTGCTTATGGTAGAGTTATGTAGCTTAATATGGCATTTTTCGTCTTAACTTAGTTTCTTGTGAGCCTGATAATTCCTGTTTCGTCGCAGATTTATCATTTCATGGTGTTGATTTCTCAAGTTGATGGTGACAATGAATCGTAAACCTCTGGGTGGATGGTGCTTGAGCTAGGAATTAGGATGTTTCTTTTACTTTATAAATTGGATGGTTCTGGATTTGTTTTATGTTTTGTCATGTTTAAAGCATTTGAAATTGTTAGTACTTCGTTGATGAGTGAGTGGTTCATGTTTAGTTAGAAACTAGTCAGCAAATTTCATATATTAGTTATTTCAGGAGTCAGAGGCAATGTTTTTCCAAGTTAGAGATGTCACTAGTTCATTAAGCAAGTCATTGCATACTGATGATATTGAGTGAACTCTGATCGGTGTATAAAACCCTTTTGGTCATGTCTATGCTTAAGTGGCACTGCTGTCCATTGACTCTCGTGGTGTTCTTTATTTTTTTTATCATTTTTTATCTAATGCTGCAATTCTGAAGTTGCTAGAAATTAACGCATTGCACGGCCTTCGGTCGTGATCAGGCCACAGTAGGTGCGATCTTAGGTGGATGGTGTCTTTGGTAGGGACTCAGATGTTTCTTCTCATTGTAAATTGGATGGTTCTGGATTTGTTTTATGTTTTGTCATGTTTAAAGCATTTGAACTTGTTAGTATTTCGTTGATGAGTGAGTGGCTCATGTTTTGTTAGATACTCGTCAACAGGTTTCATATATCAGTTATTTTAGGATTGTCAAGCAATGTTTTTTCAAGTTAGTGATGTCACTAGTTCTTTAAGCAAGTCATTGCACATTGATAATGTTGAGTGAACTCTGATTGGTGTATATAACCCTTTTGGTCATGTCTATTGTGAAGTTGCTGGTAATTAACGCCTTGCACGGACTTCGGTCGTGATCAGGATACAATAGGTAGGATTTTAGGTGGATGGTGTCTTTGGTAGGGACTCGGATGTTTCTTCTGTTAACTAAATTGGATGGTTTTGTATAAGATTTCTTTATTACGTGTGTTACGCATTAGCGACGGCGTGCACTGCATTGAGATATCAATGCATTTTGTGCTTTTTTTTCTTGTTTTAAATTCTCTTGGTCCAATTTCACGGTAGATTTAAACCATTTATCAATCGTGATTTTTATTGTCTTCTATTTTGTTTCGTTGAAAAGATTACAATAAAACATGATAACCATTAGTGACAAAACAGAAAAGGGAATAGTTTATTAAGTTGTATGTATAGAATGACACCAAACTCGCACCAAGAAACCTATCTATATATGCCTAAAAGAGTTCAACAGGTGCATGAATCCTCCACCTTCCGATGAGTTCCACATAATAGAATCCTCAAATCTTTTACTAAGGGACCCATGATGATCATTATCTGATGGAAGGTCAACCTCATCCTACAAGATGCACAACACAAACAGAAAAACATACATTAATGAAGAACACCATTGCGTGATAAAAATTTAAAATATAAGCCGCTACTAACACATACCAGGTGTGATTTCCTATTCCTTTTTTGCATTGATTTCTTAATTGACTTGTCCAACTCTGCTCCAAGTCTCTTACCTTTAGGCCGTCCTTTGGTTTTGACTCTTGAGGGTCCTTGAATGTCATGTACAATCGCACCGCCTGTGCTCTGTGTGGGCACGGTATTCTGAGACGCAACAGCATTAGTGGAACGCATGCTACCACGGTAATCAATCAGCTTGGACTTTACATCCCAAAGGGCAGCTCGCAAGATGGCTGCTTCCTCATCACAAGCAACAAACTCTTGCACAACGTTATAGAACTCTGAACACAGATGCCTGATCAAGTTGTTGCTTTCATCACTCCGAGCCACGTCATGGCTACTTTTGACGTAAGTGTGCTTGCGGATGACATTCTTACTCCATCGAGGAAGAACATAGCAACCCGGTACTATGTCAACTCTGTAGTATGATCAGACCGCAATGGTGTGGCAACACAATATACCAGTGGATTCAAACTTGTTGCACTCGCACTGACCCTTTCGACTCAAAGGGTCAAAGTCGACCCTAAAAGTATGGTAGACCGGCTTTCCCCAAAATACCTTCTGCTCGTCCACTGTAATAGAAATTGTGTCTCCCTTTTGTTCAATTGATCGAACCACGCAATCAGTTTTTTTTTTACCTCCAGTTGAAGAATCCTGAACACACTACTGGTGTATTCCGGTTGAAACTGTCTCTCAATGCCGTGCTCCCTATACATGGGATGACACCTTTCGAGTATGCAGCATCATCTTCCAGCTCCTTTTGCTCCTTGGTTCCGATGAAATTATCGTATTCATGGACGAACTGAACCAACCCACTCTTGCAATGCAGGTATTCACCATAAAATGCGTGCATACTTTCACTACGCTGTGTACTCTTCATGCCTGCCCAAAATTCACTCTTGAAAAATATTGGAACCCACTTCCATTGATTCGCGTAAAGGTCTGCCCAAATAAAAAAATAAATGGTTACGAACATCCAAACACACTGATAGAAAAAACATCTCTTTATATACTGAAAGGAACATCCACTGTCGCTAGAGGTGGAAAACTCAGCTACATTTCTTATAAAAACAATAGGAACGGAATCAAGGTGGCACAAATCACATGATGTGAATAAATAGGCGACTAGAAACCAACAGAAGGGATTATTTTAACAATCACCTACCTGCTAACCATCTGTTTTGGCCAAACTTGAACTGTTTGATGAAACCAGCCCAATCAAACTTGAATGATTCAATCGAAGGAGAATTCTACACAATGTGATTCATCATTGCATGCAGTTCTCCGTACCTAGCGTATCCACCAAGCTTGAATTGTGATTTCTTTATTATGTGCCAGATGCACCATCGGTGGACAGTGTCAGGTAGGACATTCCTAATAGCTCCAGTCATCGCCTTATACTGGTCAGTGATAATCCCCCTTGGTGCAGATCCGATGCATCTCACCCGCTGCGTGAACACCCACTCAAAACTAGGAATTTCCTCGCTCCCAAGTAAAGCACAGCATAGAAGAGTAGACTTTCCATGGTGGTTTACACCTACAAAGGATGTAAATGGCAGACCATGCTTGTGAAAAGAGCAAAGACAACTGTGAGGCAACAATAGAAAATTAAGAAATAACTGCTCTTGCTATTTACAAATACATATACAGACCTGTTTCTTCTGTATGTGGTGTCAAACGACACCACATCTCCGTAATATTCTTACGAAGCCCTGCACCTTGCATCTATCCAAAGTGCGCTCCTAAACTTATTAGCATCGTCAACATCTATTGCATAGAAGAAGTTGGGATTGATCTCCTTCATTCGAACAAAATAATTCATCATCCCCTGGAAGTCCTCATTGTCATCGGAGCATCGGAGATTGCGTGTGATGTAATTTCTGACATCTTTTTCTGAAAAACCCAGGTTTGCGGACCCACCAACCTCGTT
Source organism: Arachis hypogaea (assembly GCF_003086295.3). Classification (NCBI taxonomy): domain Eukaryota; kingdom Viridiplantae; phylum Streptophyta; class Magnoliopsida; order Fabales; family Fabaceae; genus Arachis; species Arachis hypogaea. The sequence goes on along the minus strand of NC_092044.1, from coordinate 6,594,472 downwards.
TGCCAGTGCTAGATATGTCTTGTTGGGTCTTATTCCAGCCTCGTCGTTATCCGTAATGACGCACTTAGCATGCATGGTCAGCTCCCGGTACTCATGATAGTGGACAGCTTTCTCAGCCGAACAAGGGTGAGAATGCCTCAGTTCTAATCTAGACATAACCCAACATTCATTCTCATTGTCCAGCACGACATACATCCTTGCTCTGCATCTCGTGGCTGTAATTTTATTTGCTCGAGTTGCTGCGTTCACCCTAGATTCTCGATAACCTTCGCGCGTGCAGTAAATAGATTGATTAACCGGTATCTTTAATTCCTTCCGCGTCTTGTCGAAATTTGTGTTCCTGATTTTAGTAACGAACCCAACTTTCTTTGCATAGTTTGCATAAAATTTCTGTGCGAGAGGCAACGAACCAAAACTCATTCCTACGACTGGAATTTCCTCTTCACCTATGCCACTATGATCCGACAACTGTAACGTCAATACACAAAATTAGATACGAATTAAACTAGCCCTAACACAGTAAGTGTTTAATAGAAATTCTTAGTATACTATAATAATATCTCAAGTAAATGAGGTTTTTGAAATTAAAAAAAACCATAAAAGAATTGATAGGTTTACAAATCACAAAATACCTTTATATAGTAACATGGGAATAATTTCAGTAAAATACTATCATGATAAATCTAGAAATGACATTTAAACTTTAGGGAAGTGTACAATTATCAATCTACTTTTTTTCTCTTATGTCATTATATGGTCTAATACTAGTTGAGGATTCATAAAGCACTCACTAATAGAGTTATACCATATTGAAGGCATGTGCCGAGTAGGTATATCCTACCCTAACGAAGTAAGTGAAGTGTGAAATCAAAGCATATTCTCATCTCATAAAAACCTTGCCAAGGCATAAATACCTCCAAAAAGAGCACATGTTCTTTCTTAATCAATAATACAAAATTAACATAGTGAAAAGTCCAATGTCGCTTAAGAAACATCTTATTAGCATGAACTAGAAACATCGAGATAGCACATTTAAACTTGGTGTCCGTCGTCCAGCTCATCCTTTCTAGTCACAACGAAATCGGTAATTTTGTCGAACTTCAATTAAAGAAACCGGAAAAAGGCATTGTCAAGTTAAGAGCATTCCTTAGTATATATTTAATGAGTCATATAAAATCCATCAAAGAAAATTGCATCACAAATCTGAGAGTCAAGCATACTTTAATGATGGCAATTCTAATGATTCACACATGATGAGTAAGTGTTTAGTAGCAATTTTGTGCTCAGCTCAATATATAACTGTGCCAGAATTCTCCATAACGATATAGTTTTTAAAGTAAAAAAAATTCAAATTAGCATGAATAAGAATGCTTCAAATACCACGTTGTTACGAAATTTAAAACAACCAATGAGAAGCTTATGAAACATACCTTGCACCCTACTTGTTCTTGAATGTCTAATTCATCCACATTGAATTGTTCATCGCCTTGTGTTGGATTGGTGAATGTAGTAATCGATCCTCTTTCAGTGGGTGAAAATGCCATGAAAGATGCTCTCTTCTGGAAGTAATCCAATCGTAGTTATCTTTGACTGTTTGACTTGATGAGGTTGGCGCCGTTGATGACACCCTCACGAAACCATGCACCGTAGCCGCCGCGATAGGAAGTTCTAATCGGCGCCGTCAATGATATCTAGAGTAACGATGAATTGCGCCACCAAATGAAAAAGAAAGTTGATTTGGGTTTGACCAAAGGGAAGCTGAATTTTGAAATGGGCTTGATGAGGTGTTCCGTGATCCCAGGAGTAATTTTTGGGTTTTTGAAACATATTAGTCAAGGAGTGATTTCATTGAACACGGCAATTAATAACAAAAATTGAAAATTAAATAAAATTAAATTAATTAAGATTAATGTGATTTTGTTTATTTTTTGACTGATCTCCTTTTGGTTTCACATACTTTTTCTTTTTAATAATGTGAGATTATATCTAATAATATAAAATTATTCACTTTTATTTTACTGATTAAATACTGGTCAAATTTCAATAAAAATACTAATTTTTTAGACTTTCTCTTTTAAAAATAATAACACTCAAATTAATCCCACCAATAAATTTTTATTATTTTAAATATAAGTCTTTGAGAACTACTTCTACTTTTAATCAAAATTTAATGTGTTAGACAAATAAGTCTTTAATAAATTTTATTATAAAACAATTAAATTTCAAAAAAATATTATAAGACATTTAGTCTCCCTTTTTAAATGACGAAGAAACTAATTTGTCTTACGGGATAATTTCTGAAAATTTTTAAGAAATAAAAATTTATATAAAGAATTAATTATCTAATTTAAAATTTTTTGGATGTTAACTTAGGTATTTATTCTTGAAGAAAATATATGGAGAAATTAAAACAACATATTTTTTACCTTTCATTTTAATTGATACAATACCATTAAAGACATATTTTGTCTATTTTTAGCAAATCGATGGTGGTTCGATATCTAATGGTCTGGGAGCGAAACCTACTCCTCTATGCGAGTATTAGTTTTCTAGAAGTGCATCAATGCGTCTCCGATTAGACAAATATTAAAAATAAAAGAAACAAAATAAATTTGTAAACTGATAAATGAGACTTAAAAATTAAAGTTTTGAAAATTAGATAAATGGCAATGAGAAAATTTTGCATGAAAATTAAAAGAGAACAATAAAAATACCTTGAAATAAATCAAAGAACTTTAACAGAAAGAACGAAATGCAGGAAGATAAATTAGGCAAATAAAGTGAATAATACTTGATAAATATAATTAATTGAAATGTTAAAATTACATCAAAGATAAATTAAGAAAATGAAGAAGATGGAAGGAACCCTACAGAAAAATGTAACTCGATTGCAAACTCAGGAATTCGGTGGGATGTGAGAGTGCCAGAGTATTTTTTCTGAGTAAAAGTTTTAATCCTTATTTCCTAACACTTCACAGTATTTATAGGCTATCTTACATAACGGTTAATTAAATTACAATTAATTACAATTAAATAAAAAATTATGAATTTGAAATACAATCACTCTTGGTAACTGTTCCCGCTACGTGATTGTAGATATTTCCTATGTTTTCCTTACGTGATGAAAGCCACTAACATTTCCGCTTCCACTTCTATTCGACCAGCTCTTCGAAGGCTTTACTCGATTTCCTAAATCGAATCTCTTATTCTAGCTTCATTCGATCAACAAAATGATCGAAACCCAAATCGACGCGAGCTACTCTCACTCATACTTATACACGTGTCTTTTCGAGAAACTGTACTTGATTTACATTGATCCGACAAATTTCTTTGATCGAAAATATTTTCGATCAACAAGACAAAAATTGAGAGAATAATTTTTTTTATATACCTTATCTTCTAATCTAATAAATCAAAAACTAATTTTCTGCACATCTAACCTCCATATTTCGGACAAAAATTGGGAGGATTTATTTTTATTGATCAAATCCAATAGAATAGGTTATCATATTTGAATATTTGACTGGCCCAGGTTTATTATTATTATTTTTTTTTTGTTTGAGGTTGTTCGATACTTAAACCCAACCCACCGTTCGGCCTACAGGTTTCCTTCTTTTTGGTGGGAGCATGGGCCAATAAGTTAAAATCACAAAAATAGTTAAAAACATAAAACTCAATTCCCCCATGACAATGATATATTCATGATGGACAAAAACAATACCAAGAAAAATGTAATGAATCATGTGTACAAAAATAATTGTTTATGTAACCAGAAAAAAATACATTTGTTTATTCATCGAAAATTGTCATAAAACATTTGTTGAAAAACATAAATATTTTCGAACTAGAGCAGTAACTTGAGTAGTAGTAAATTTTTAAATAAAATTCAGATTTATAGAGAATTAATCGTTAATTTAAAAGATACTATAAATAAAAAATATTTTTTAAATTAATTTTTAAGATGATTATCAATATAAAATAATTGTTAAAATAATTGAATTAATTAATTGATATAATTGATTTATTATAATTGATTAGATTTAAAATATTAAAAAAATAGTTAGAAAAACAATTTTTAAAAGAGAATGATTTTTTTAACTAAATTAATCTATATTTATCATATTCAGTTAGAATAAGTAATAAATAATTTATTTTATTGTGTATTGTATAAATTAATGAATCAAAATAATTGATATAATAAATGATTGATATAAGTTATAATAAATTATGTTATATTTAAATATATAATTAAATTAATTAGTTGATATAATTAATTCATTATAATAAATTATATTTAACAAGTGTAAATTTTTTTGTTTTTAAATTAAAAATAAGATTCGAATTCACAACTTTTAAATAAATATAAAAAAATTATATCATTTAAATTATACCCGTTAATAACATGTGCATAAACTTAATTTTTATATGATAGGATAAAAGAATATAGAGATAGAAGAGAGAGATTATTATGTAGTCAAATTAAATTAAATTAAATTAAATTAAATTAGATGTAGTTTTTCCTATGTTTTATGAGAGAATGAAAGTGTATATATGCATGTTAACTCACGGCGCCTAATACTAGGGTTTTCACTCACACGCTAAGGCAGGCGCTTCCATCGTCTTCTTCTGAGGTACCATTTTGATTCATCCTTATTTCTTCTCAACTATTCGCCGTTTAAAATCAAACTTCTCTTTTTTAACACTTTCTCTGCAATTTTTGTGTGTGAGTGAATGATATTGGAAGATTTATGATTTCTAATCTTTCGCACTACTTCTTGAATGGAATCATTACCATTAATCTTAATCTTAATTTCTCAATTCCCAATTTCAATAAACTTATTCTCTGAATTGAATTGAATGTATTGTATGTCATGCTTTGTATTTAGGTTCCTTTTATAACAGCTACATTATTCTCGTTGTGACCTTCGATTATATTATAACTTGAAGTTTCAACTCAATCGCTTAGCTGAACTATGAAGCTTCTGATTTGAAGCGTTAGGTTAATGAATGATTAGCTCATTAACAATTGTTTCGTCAATGCTTATGATATTGAGTATCTTCTGTCGTGCTCATATTGATGAAGTTTTTTCAATGGATATGTTTGTGTGATGCTTGTTTACTTTGTAAATTGGTATTTGCAGCTTGAGATTTTGTGCATTTGAATTTGGTCTAGCGGAAACATCATGGGACACACCAACATTTGGAACTCTCACCCAAAGAACTACGGGCCTGGTTCTCGCACTTGGTATATTACTGAGCCTTATCTCTGTTCCCATTAATTTTAAATTTTAACTATTTGTTTGGTGTGGTGCTAGTAAAGATTTTTCTTTCCTTATTAAGATTTTTTTCTTATGGGAGTGAAAAGTGGGAGGAGATTTTTTGTCAATCGGTCATGCCATTTTTTGTGATAAAAGAAGAAATATTATGAACAAGAAGAGAAAGATAAGACAGAGCATGGAGGACGAGAGATCCTCAATACTTAAGCTTGGAATAGCCAACAAAATTTCAGAAGTGTAAAGCTTTCATACACTTTATATATATAGAGAGACATCCCTCTGAGAAGATTCTCCTCCTTTGATGAATCATAAGATGGTTGGATCATTGCTACATGGTCAGCCTTCTCTATTTTCCACGCTTCGATGTGCCTTGTGTAATAACATTAGCGAATCACTCTCTAGTGCTTGTATTGTCTCCTACATGACTTTCACATCTCTAGAGAATATTGCTTGCATTTGGTTCAATTTAGATGCTAGCTTTGCTTTCTTTTCATTTGGTTGTCCTGTTCTGTGAATACTTGTAGCCTTGCCCTTGTAGGATCTGTATGTGACTTGGTGTTTTAGAGGGGAAGAGAGGGTAGGGAAGGTTCTGAATCATAAACCTTTACACTTCAGCCGTTCCCTTTCCTTCCCTCCCTTCTCGAAACTAAACTTGCTAGCACCCCATTATATAAAATCATTTGTGAACTATTATTTACGTTGTAGGCTGTCCATTCGTAATTGCTGTCCAGCCTAGTAGAGGGAACTTTTTAGCTTGTATGAGGCCTACCCCTTCTGGTGTAGTTTTAGTTTTTCTTTCAATATGGAATCAACACATGAATTCTAGACTATTATATTCTAGATATTCTCAAAATTGTCGCTGTTGAACTGAAGTTTTTATATAGTATTTTACTTATGCATTTTGTTTTTGCCAATAATGGCGGATAGTGATTTTTCATTCCTGTTCTCTCCTTGCAGTCGCGTGTGTGGAAACCCACATGGAATAATCAGGAAGTATGGCCTCATGTGCTGCAGGCAGTGCTTCCGAAGCAATGCCAAGGAAATCGGATTCATTAAGGTATGAAACATTTGAATATAGTTAATTAATCCAAAGTGAATTTTTCTCTATATCACTAGTTCATTAACTTTATGCTGATTGTCTCGGTTTTTGCAGTACCGCTGAAGAGCTTTGACGCTTAGCTGCAAAACCAGCTGTTTTAGATTATTGATTTATGTTGTTATGTTTGAAGAAACTTGATTTTTGTTTATGGCAACTAGTTAATCATCAGAACAAAGTTTTGGATTACTCAGAATATTTTCTATACATTGTTGATTGTTTTCAACGTCCAATCTGATCCTTTAATCATATACTTCAATTTTGTGTGTTTGCTGTGTCACGCACGTGCATTACCATCTATTCTTCCATTTGCTTATTTATGTTTATATAATAGGAAATATACTATTAGACAATCATTAAAATATACAGAAAACATAAGTTTGTTATATACAAATTATATATATAGTCATTTGTAATTAATCTTGACATCAATTTTGTTAGTGTTTTGACTGTTTGTAAAGTTTATTCTAGGTAGAATTAATCCTATCATAATTAGTTTTTGATAGAAAGGTGATTTTCATTGAATCAATTCTATGAACCAGAATCAATTTTACCCTCGAAGAACTAATTCTACGCAACTGAATGGATTCACCATAAGGAATATGTAAACAATATAGAGGGATGAGAAATAATATTTGTGCACCGAAATTGATATTATGCTTTTATGTACACGTCAAT